>NC_048902.1:2616413-2916413 GCF_011077185.1 Oxyura jamaicensis | reverse complement strand
TCAGTAGGAAATAGTGTTTTTTTTTTTTTTTTTTTTTTTTTTTTTTTTTTTTTTCTTTGAGCAGATCTTTTTGCTAGTAGTTCCGGAGCTTTGAAAGTTTTAGTTGCAGTGTTCAACACTTTATTTTCTCTATAAGTTTAAATTGTTGAATTAAATCATTAGCTGTACATATTAACATTCCTGAATTTGTGAGACTGTAGTTGTCCTCCTAAGCTGCCTTTCAAAAATTATCATGTAGAAAAGAAATGAAAGACATACTGGTCTAAACATGATTCCTCTGGGTAGCTGTAGAAAGTTGTTAAAAGTATATATTTTGCCTTCAAACCTTTTTAAGAAACTTCACCACAAAACAAGGCAGATATAAAATAGTACTAGGAGATATAAAATAGTACTAGGAGAGCGGGTTGCATCTGTTTTAGCTTACAAGACTGGCAGTGTTTATATAGGTCTTGTACAGTGGATGGTAGGACTTGGAGTCAGTACTGTAGTAGACATAACAGAAAAATAGTAAAGAACAGACTTCCATTTTGTCCTTGGATTATCTTTTTCTGACTATCTTGAATAAGTTGCATTCAGTTGAAATTTAACGTATGACATTAAAATGTCTTTTGCTACAAAGTTTACAGTATGCCCACATGTTATTTCGTATTTTGCAGTGATTATTTAATGAAATTCCAATGGAATTGTGAATGGCAGCTTTATTTGCTCCTGTGTTTGAAATGTGTTTGCTGAATGGCAAGGTGGTGGTAAACTGTAGCTCATATTTGGAGCAGTTTGTGTAGATAAGCTGATTTTCAGCTATATAATTGCTTTTAAAAGATCCTTTTGTTCATTTTCTTCTTGATTGCGTTTGTCATCAAATTAGATTTTGTAGGAGTGTGTAGATTCATCATTTACAAATTAACTTATACTTTGTGTGCACTGATATAGTCTCCAGATACATGTTTTAATGGTTCTTTATATCAACAAATACTTGTAGTGACATCTTTTTGTAATATCCCGGTTCTGCTTATTAGTCACAGTCTAATGCTTGTCTCCGATCTTTTGATTATGTCTTCTAAAATCAGCTTTTTTCCTGAAAATTCATTTCTGTGAATTTTTGGTATTGCAGCTCAATCACGTAAGTATGATGGCAAAAGGCAAATACAAATGAAATGAAAATACCATCAAAATAAGCATGTCTAAACAACTGAATGACAATTGCAGAATATTTTTCAAGACTTGCCCAGCTGTATTTACAAATAATGCTGAATCCATTTATGTTAATCAAGTCTGCTAGTTGACTTTAATTTAATACAATTATTTGTTTGCCACATATTTGTTCAGCTCTTTTCTTTGGTTTTCAAGGGATTTGTATGAAATGGGTACTTAGTTCAGAGTAATGTGATAATGGTAAATTTTCCCTTTGTTTTCAGTACTTGCCTACAAATTTGATTTCTACCATCACTGTCATGAGAATATCAATGGAAACCAGTAAAATAGATTAGAATAATGAAGCAATGAAAATAATTATTTATTTTCTTCAAGCTTCTTCAGTAATTTTGTTGATAATCTGTTGGAGATATTTTCCCTATTTGACACTAGTTGTTCCACTAATTTTGCACACTAGTTGTCAGGATGGTTTTTCACATGGAGCACAGCCTTTTCACAGTATGCACAGCCTCTGTGTGGTCCAGAGCCTCTCACTAATGTTAACTCCAAAAGTTCAAGTTGGATTTCTCTTGCTCAGGAAAAATATTACTTTCCTTTTTATATATGCTGGTTTATCATCTCCTGAAATCTATAGTTTCAAATATCCACGTTATTCTCCTGTCATGTATACTATGTAACTTATTTCTCAATTTGACGAGGCAAGAACTTAGCTATGTGTTTTTCTTTCAAGTACGTTGTTACATGGCGTAATCAGAATTAAAGTTATTGTAAATAAATAACTACAGAGGGCATGCAGAAAGTATTAAATGTCTCCACAAATTCTGTGCAGTCTCCTTACTGTAAACCAGTAAATGTTAGAAATTAGATGTACTTATAGCTGCCTTTAGATAGCTGTGGATTGTTGGGGAGTTTTCAACCAAATAATTATGTCCTTGATTAATAATAATTATAATGATTAAATCTATAAACTCACTCATATTCTAATCTTATTATAACTTGTTTTTGTAATGAAAGGTCTTTATGCAGAGACTTTGGACAGATTATGTAACTATCACTCTTAAAAGGCAACAATGCTAATTGTATCAGTCTCAACTTCAAGTTAGCCTTGGAAGCTACTGCTTATAGGTCCGGTTTGCCTTATGTCACAAGTACAGCTGAGCCATCTGTTAGGCTTGTCATAGCCTACCCTTCTAATTACACCTCTCTTAAGATGTGGAACCTGAAGATGCCTGCTTTTGTAGTTCTCCATGGTAACAGCCTGTTTTTCTGGTCCAACTTTGAGGATGAGGTGGACCAGAAGGTACCTCCAAAGGTACCTCCAACTTAAATTATCTTGTGATTCTAGGGTATGCATTTGGTGCCTTAGTTCCTTCTCCTGTGTAAGCCTGTGCTAGTGATGCAAGTAACAAGCACAAGCATGATTTATGAGGAAATGGGTTTATAACATAACTTTATTATTGGTGTTACTGATTGGCTTTATGAAAAAAAAAAAGTGATTGCCATTGTCTAGGAAGCAAGAGAGTGTACTGCATGTGGTTGAATGTTTGGCTAGATTCATTTCTTAGGGTTGTTTTGGCCTTTTGATATAATTTTGATGTATTTTTTTTTTTAAAAGCCATAGTGCAAATAGTCTTTTTTTTTTTTTTTTTTTTTTTTTTTTTTTTTCCCCTCTGTGCTCTGGAGATCACTTACACCTGCTTGTACTACCACAGCTCAGAGGGCT
Organism: Oxyura jamaicensis; assembly: GCF_011077185.1. NCBI lineage: Eukaryota > Metazoa > Chordata > Aves > Anseriformes > Anatidae > Oxyura > Oxyura jamaicensis. The sequence continues at coordinate 2,913,538 of NC_048902.1, read as the reverse complement.
GGCACTCATTTCTAGAGAGCCAGTCTCTCTCTGTGCACCTTGGTGTGCTGCGTGGTTTGTTGCACCGTGGCTGAAAAGGGGTTCCTGGATGCTGCTGGGGAATTTGCAGCTCAGATTCACCTCTGGACTCAGGGATAGGCATAGTACATAAAACCATAGGCAGAGAATGCATTTACTGGATAAATAAGTAATAGGGGTTGCAAGCATTTTACTCCATAATGATGGGGGAGGGTGGATCCTTTATAAATGTCAGTTGTCAGAAAAATCAGCCTGGTTGCCATATTTGTATAATTTCCCAATACTCTTGCAACATCTTAGCTAGTCAGGGGTGTGTGTTAACTAGTGCTTCCACAGCTCTGTATCCAAACCTAAAACTAGAACCTGCTACCCGACTTTTGGCCTATTTCATCTCTGTAGCTAGTTTGAAATCCTCAGACCTTTGCAAGGATAACTACAGCCTGAATGTGGTTTTAAAAACAGTAAAAGGTCATTTGTGTTCTACAATCAGAGATGAGATGCAAACTGTGCTCCAAAGATACAATGGCATGATACCGAAATTCCACATGAAATCATTAAAGAAATTGCTGACAGATTTCATCTTGGAGGTCAAAGAAGATATGGCGGTTCACAGAATGAGAGAAATATTTTCTGAATTCTTCACAAAGGATCTCTTGATTCTTCCAGGACATGGAAAAACTTTTCCACAATTATTTATAGTTCAGTAAAATGTCTCTTGCAATTTTCAATGACTTTCAAAGGATATGATATAAAAGAAGTCATAACATGGGTGCCATTCAGATATAGCATGAGACAAATCTTTTTTGGTGTCTAGCTAGGTGGAATTTTAGGGCACCTGGAATATTCTGGTTGTGTGAAGATTGAAGGTGGTGCTATGGCCTACACTAAATCAGTTGTTTTAGACTTAATGTTTGTTTTAATCTTATATTTATGTATTTAATTCAGGCATTACTAATTCATTTTTTTGGGGTCAGATATTAGCTGTGAAGCATGCTGAGGAGAATGTAGATCGGTTCCCTCTTACACTTCCATCCTGTAAAACTAAACAGAAAAGACGAAATATTCTCTTTTAAGCCTTACTGAACTGAGTTATATGTCAGTTCTAAGTACACTGGTTCATTTGAAGTTCTGTCATATTCCAGGCTTCTCTAAATGTATTTGTTTACCCAGATGCCTATCAAATGGGTGTCCATTTAGTAACTGTTCCTTGAGAACTTGTTCTCAAATCAGTTTTACTCTTCTCTTTCTTTCTTGTTATTTCCTTATGTATATATACTAATATTCTCAACAAACAAATGGAATTTCAACTTGAATTTTGATTACATCGGTTGTCACTGAGAAGTGAAACTGCCAAAAATAACTGTCAGTTCACTCAGGTTAGTTCACTAGAGTTAAGCAAATATTCTCATAAATTATATTTTTTAAAGACAATACCAAAAAAAAAAAAAAATCAAGATCTCACTCTTTCATACATTCTGCATTGCATACAAATCAGCAGGGCATTCACTGATTGATAACTAACCCATGATCTTAGTAAGGTATTGTTAACTCTCTAAAAGCTGTCCTGGTCTTCTCTAAATATCTATAAATATACTTCTGGAAAATTTAATTATTGGTCTTGAGGAGGATAAAGGATGTTGAAAGATGTTCTTATGAAAGATGTTTTATGTAAGGATATCCTGGCAAGAATGCTTTACTGATGTGGAGCTGTATACTGCTTTTTAGAAGACTGGAATCAACTATACTAGTTTTATATCCTTTGTTTCTTTTATTATTTTTTGCCCTAAGCTGAAAACCCCAACCTGTGTTGGAGATGCTTGTGACTAAAAGCAATGACAAATGTGTGTATTATTATATGTGTATTGTAACATTACAGAACATTATATCTGTATTGTGTGCATTGTTACAGAATGTTATATACATTAACAAAATGTGTACCTCATTTATTATAAATGTGACACATGAGATATTACACTTATAAAAGAGCAAGGTGCTAGACAATGGAAATCATGCTGTGATATATTAAAATGCTTAATATTGTAAGCCACTACATTGGCTTCACATGTAATTATAATCTACTGGAATATAAATATCAAATGGTATAAATAGAGGCAGGTTTTTTTTGTACTTTATTTTACAATTTATCACTAAATATATTTACAGGACACAGAGTTTGCTTTAGTGCAATACATAGTGATGTTGCATAAGTACAAACTGTTGATCTTCTCTAATAAAAAAACAAAACCAAAACAATGCAAACAACGAAAAAGCCAGAATCACCCCCCCCAAAACAAAGCACTTAACTGGTGTTACAGCTAAGTATGTAAAGCAACATTAATAACTGAGTGAAAATGCTAACAGCATTGTTACTTTTCATAAACGTTTCTAGAAACAAACCACAACCCAACTTTATGTATTCCAAACTATTAACCCTTCTACAGTACCATATATTTTTAAAATGACTTTTAAAGCACATATACTGTACTGCATGACAGTATTTTTCTACAGATACTGACTTAGCCTTTTAATATAAATATGATATTACCTTGGCAGTTTTGAAGAACAAAGTTATCTCAAGATATCAAACATCAGTAACAAACTCTAGTAAGCGCAGCTTCTTGAGAACTTGCTTGAACAGCATTTCTTCACAGTGATATTTATGAAAGGTTGGAAAAAGTTAGCATAAAATATTTCCATCCTTTTTCAGTTTTTATGCAAAAATCATTACTTTATATCGGTAATTATAAAATTACAAACACTTCTATAAGTAACTGCATCTGTAGTAATGATAGAAAAAGTTATCAGTAGGATGCCTAAAATGAGGCTAGCATAAAATGATAGTTTGAAGAAAATTAGATAAATCTTTTCTAAAATAATAATATGGGAGATAATTTAGAATAGGCAACATCGTGGTTTAACAGAGACAACTTAATTATCAATTCAAAAAGCTATTTATTAATCAATGTTAAAGGGATTGTGATGAAGCAAAATCAACATTTTAAGTGATATAGTGTATTATTTACTCTTAATCTTAGTTTTGGCACTTCATTGGAACACTTACTTTAACAAAGACCAAAATATGTAGAAAAGATATACAGCTCTTTGACATACATTGCAAATGTAGTACATAAGTACTGGCAAACACTGAAAACGTAGTTAATTAAACATTCCCACACATTTTCACATGCATGCACTATTCAGACAACAGCATTGGATCTATGGTGTTACAGTGGGATTATGGGAGTATTTTAGGCCATTTCTTCAGCAGATCTTGTTTCTGATTTAAGTCTCACAAATTCTTTAGCAACTTCATCATTGGTCCTCTGAGAAAGTATTCTAAGAATTGTCAGTCCAGTCTCATCTACAAAGATATTTCTCAGCAAGGGATACCAAGATGCGCAGCTACCTCTCTCTGCTATGTTTTGCAGCTGAATAACTGTCATTCCTATAATGCGATCTTCTCTAGCAAAGCAGTAATCTTTCACCGAGAGGTGAAGCTCGTAGGCTCCTGGTTTATCTTCATTACTCAAAATGCTGCAAGGAAGAAAAAGATGAATTTAGAACAAAGAGATGAGTTTAGTTCCTCTGAGGAATGAGCATGTTTTGTAATTGTTGTTGAAATTAAAATGTTAGTGGTAGTTTCATTTTTGTAGTTCATTTTCTACAAGAGATTATTGTTTAGGTTTTAGATTTCTATGAGTTAGCCTTTCACATGCTACTGTTAACATAGTCTCTCTCCTCACTGATCTGAACAGAAATGGAGGGAATTTCATCAGTTCCTTCAGTATCTGAACCACTACTACTTTTCCCCAGAAAGTACCTAAAATGTCCAACTACTTCCAGAACTATCATAAGTGTATCTTTTAGTCAACTACAAAAATATTTATACTGGCATCCATGAATTAGACAGCTTTCACTTAGGCATAGCATACATTATACGTAGGAATCAAATCTTTTTGGTTTACAGATTTTGCTCATTTTTCCCCTGCTAACTATGACATTTGTAAGTAGGTAGAAGCAGCTTCTCTGCTTTTAGTTACCTGTTTTTCTAAACCTAACTTCTGTGCCTGCAGTATGAAATCCTACATCAATATTTGCCACTGCTCTTCTGTCCTTAGTTTTTGTGGGGGCGCGGGCCCCCCCCCCCCCCCCCGCCCCCTTTTTTTTCCCCATGAGAAATCACTTGGATCTGATTAAAGTTACCTCTAAATAAGTTTTGCACTGACAAAATGTATCTCAGCTACACTTTTCTTTCTGTTCATTCTGCAAGGTCCAAGTTAGCTGGAGGATGTACAGCACTGCTTACTCAAAATGCTATACTTGATGTCTGTGAATGCTGATTTCTAATGTAACACAAATGAGATATCACATTGAGAAATTAATAGGAAACATTTCTTATGATGACAATTTCTTCAAATAACTGTCATCTCATCACCGCTTTTTAAATTACTAGTTTCATGCACTGTTTTTACTTACTACTAGTGCAGTAAGTACTGTTCCTGGATAGAAAAAAGAATTTTTAAGCACCGATTTATTTTTGAAATGACAGCAAGAACAGTGCTTTAGCATATTTCATCCAGTAGATCCAAGATGTTTTAAAACCTTTTATTTAAACTTCATAAAAATAATAAGCTCTGAAACTTCATTTTTAAGGTATTTCTCTCCCAAGGTATTCGGAGATCCTCTATGCCACTTTAAAAACTGGCCCAAAAGCCATATATAGCACACCCAAGATGGCTAATATCCCCCCAAGCCTAGAGGCTAGTTATATTTAATTAGAATTATACCTACTGACAGGCCAAACCAAACTGGAGAAAGTGTTCCTAGTTATGCAATTTCCCCAGTGGGAATACTAACGCAGCCTGCTTATGTCTTTGTTCTGCCTGAAGTCGATACTCATTTTGCAGGTCACTGCAATCCCTTCAGGAGAGAAGCAGCTGTTATGCTCAGTATCATAGATATCAAGGAGGCTTGTTTCCTAAAAATCACCAAGTATTTGATTTTATTCTTCCTGATCCTTTACTCATTTTTCTGGATCACATGAGCATATGTAGGGCAAGGCAGCACTCAGAAAACAGATTTACAATTTAATTCAATTTAATCTAAAATACAGAAGCACCTAATAGGCAACACTAACCCTAGTGAGGTGCAGTCTAACTTTTACAGTGTCAGGTTGTGTGATGTATGTAAAAAACAATATTAAAGCTGTCATCATAGAAAAGATCTGTGCATTTCTATAAAAGCAACACTGTTGCAATCATTTGTCAGGCTTCAGGAAGAAGGTATGGCTTTGAAATAACACTTAGTTTCTCTAGAAAATATATTTCATAAATATTTTTTGACATCAACTGATTGAATTCCATTTTTTTTAGAGTATTATTTTCCTACGTTGTTCTAAGTACAACAATAGAGATGCTCAGAGCGCAGCAACTGACTGCATTACGAATTTACTGAAGGTTAAGAGTGGCAGGGCACTGTTGAATTGATGACTGATTTTTAGATTAAATAATAAAAGTTTGGTATTTATTTGAAATTTCATTTTCTTTAATAGTGTTAAGCAGCTTGTTGTTATTGGGCCTAAAAGACATTTGAATACATCCTTTTCTACATAAAGTGAAACATCCATGTTATTAGTTGAAGTTGTAATGGAAGAAAAAGAGTCAAAATTCTATAAGTAAGAAGTATAAATATGAATTTATAATGCACCTACACCTTTTCCCCTCATAAATTATGCTATTTTTGTGCTTATATGTAATCCCTATATAGACAGAATCACAGAATCACAGAATAGTCTAGGTTGGAAGAGACCTCCAAGATCACCAAGTCCAACCTCTGACTTAACGCTAACAAATCTTCCATAAACCATATCCCTAAGCTCTACATCTAAACATCTTTTAAAGACCTCCAGGGATGGTGACTCAACCACTTCCCTGGGCAGCCTATTCCAGTGACTAACAACCCGTTCAGTAAAGAAGTTCTTCCTAAGATAAAAACATAGAAGTGGATGTATACTTAGGTTTTAGAAGACAGTAGTATTCATGAAGATGAAAAATCCTGAGCATACTGATGATTTGCTACCTAACTTAGTGTAATTTCATTTGGATTTTCATGAATTCTCCCATTTTACTTTATTTTTAATATCTTCTATCCATGCAGTTGTATATGAAACTCAATATTTTAAGTTCATTTTTATGTGCGTTTAATAGCCACAAACAAATAAAGGAGATATTTGCTCCCTATACATTTCAGAGATTGCTACTTTTGTTTACAGCATAATCTCAGTGCATTAAATATCACTTTTCTGGGAAAAAAAATATTTCTGTGTGGAAGGGCCCAGGATGTGATTCCAGGTGATGCCCTCATCCCTCCCAGGCAGTTCTAAGGAGCTGAGGTTCCCAGACTGTGTGGGAAACAGTTCCAAAGAGGGTGTGAGAATTTTCTGACTTGAGAGTTCGGACATGGAGCTTTCTTTGCCTCCATTTTTCCTATGGTGTCCTTCTTCAGCTTGTCCTTTCATGATCATGTCCTTTCATGATCAGTCTCAGCTTGCTACTCTATATTCTTAGAGGTTATTTGTCATCACAGTTATGAGCAATGGGATAATGAAAATCACTGGCAACAAGCCTTAAAAGCAACTTCACTGTCAAACACTGAGAAAATGAACTCTGTCCTTCTTTTCTGTCTGTGTGAGTGAAGTGTGGCTGGAAAATGAATTGGTTTCAGTTATGGGAGGAGAAGTGAACAGGTTAAAGAGATGTGCTGTGGGAAATACTATATGTAAAGGTCCAGGTTAGGTGAAAAAAGTCTTATTGCTTTGAGGATTAAACAATAGAGATACTAGCATTAACAAACACATACACAATACTTCAAATACTTAGATATCTCAACAGTCGCAGTGGCCTAGAAATCTAGCAGTAAGAATTGTTTCAGTCCAGATAACTCCTTAGGAAAAAATATTCCTAGGTAAATAAATACTTTTTCCTGTGTGTGGAAATGAATTGTACATTTTAACCAGCTGAAAGGTGGTTAAGGCTAGAAAGCTAAAAGGCGGCAAGCTTAGTGGTTGTCATTCATCTTTAGATAAAGCCAAGATACAGGTTAATAAATAGTTTTGAAGTTATTATCTTATTTATTATGGACTGTGATGCATATAGCCTTAACTTTAGGATTTTATTACTTTGTTTTGTTTTTACAGGTTAAATTGCAAGGCATTCTGGCAAAATTTGCATAAGATAGGTAATTAACAGCAAATAAAGACTTACAATTGGAAAGTTTCATTGTATTTTGGTGACCAGGTGTTGCTCTTTGTCTTGGTTCCATGTTTTCTTTTCTTGTCACTTAGGTTAGGACCTAATAGACAAACTTCCACAAATGGCCGGAACATAGCTGTTGTTTGCCAATTTAGATTATTAATTGCTACAACTATAAAGAAACAAAATAAATGAAGTTAAATAAAATCCTATTAGAAGAGCTCTGATTAATTATCCACTAAGACCAATGAAAGGTGCCCTGAGAGCTTTCCCATAGGATACCTACACCTAGGTTCAGGCTGGATGTTAGGAAAAGGTTCTTCACTGAGAGAGTGGCTAGGCACCAGAACAGTTCATTAGAATTAAAAAATTAACCCATACTAATCTGAGTGGTACTGGGTTTCCTTTGGAATTCAAATTGTGCAGACCAAAGGCAATTTATCTGTTAGAGATAGAACATTTTAAAACTTGGTGCAGTCATTTACCACTCACCTCTATTAAGGCTTTTGGAAAATTAAATTATGTTCAAGTAATTCAGAAGTGTTATTTGTCAGAATGTGTTAGAATTTATAATTCCATAACTACATATTTTTTTTTTTAATCTTGGCTACACTGGGAAGCACAAGACAGTTCTGACCTGCCTAATCCTAACTTTTGCTGATGTTGAGCAAGGAAGAAGTACAATCCTAATCACCTGAAGCACACTTAAAGCTTTACAAGTACTGTAATACTTAACAGTTGTTATTTAATTGTTGGTATGTTTTACCTAGGATTTAATGCTTGGACATTTTGGACTTCGTTGTTGTTTTCTGTTTAAAATTAGCTCTTTGGAACTTACCTTTTACAGTAACTTTATGCTCACCAGTTCCAGGATGTGTGGAAACATCCACCTGTATAGATATTTCACCCACTGAATTACTAGTGCTTTGACCTGAAATAATGATTAAGAGGTTAACACACTTGGCTTCTCAATAGATCAAGAGAATTAGAAAGTGAAAGGTGAGTGGTATTCTCTGTAAGAAACACTTAGAAATTGCTGGCATGCGTTTAATATTCAGATGGGAATCAGTTATTGGTTTATGAGTGATTTTGCCAAAAAAGTACCTAGCAGTTGCAAGCGTTTATATGAAGTGCCTCAGTAAAACAAGAAAACCTTTTCTTTATAAACCTTCCATTCTGGTTGCCATCAGGTGTGTGTGCATCCTGAAACACAAAAAATTGGTGCTTTTATCAAACTGCTTACATGCACACCCCAAAATCTTGGGAAGTTATTTGTGTATTGATGAATCCCTTGATGGGAGTAAGCTTGTGCTAAGTCTATAAACAAACTCCTAAAATTATGCACTGGCACAGAGGCTTTAAAAAAAAAGGGATGGCAGAGTTTTGAATGTTTCTGCTTCTGAGCACCTGTGATGTTTCTAAGCCAATTTGCACATAATGGTTCTCTAAAAGTAACTCTCAGTATGTATTCAAAGGTCCATTAGTATGTCAGGTTATAATACTACAATATAAACAAAACTGGCTATGTTTGCTTGTTCTTTAATTGGGCAGCTGTGAATGTTAACTCTGTGACCTGTGCATTTGCTTTCCATTCTAATCTCCATGAACCATATAGTAAAGCAATTATTACCCCTGTATAACTGGCAATCATTTCTTTGGGTTCACAGAGGAAAGATTCTACCATCTTTCTATTTGCACATAAGTTCCTTGTGCACTGGTTCCCCTTAATCTTTATGTGAGGAGAAGCAAATATTCCTTTAGAAGTTCTCTGGCAGCCCGTTCAGGAATTAAGGGAGGGGTACAATGAAATAGGGTGTCATGTGTAAATGTAGTGAGGAAAATGATCATAGTCACCACTGTTCTGGTAAAAGCACACAATCTAGTGTCTTAATCTGGTTATAGCTGCTATTTCTGAATTGCAGGGCACGTGTACAAATTTTACTGCTAGATGTATTCCAGTATCAATCAGAGGGTTTGGACCATTTACAGTGTGTAAATAGGCACTTTGTTACACATCAGGTTTCTAATGGCAAGAAGTTTAGTTTCAGTGGTAGCTGTTTAACTCCATGTTGTATTTGGATAATTCTGTAGAGAAAGCTGTACAGTACTGAGCCTCTGATTACATTGCTGAATCACTCTGGACACCTCTGGTTAATACTAAACGTGAGCTACAGAGATGTGTAACTGAATTTCTTTAGCAGTTCCTAATTCATGGTGTGTAAAATTGTAAAAGTGTTCCTAGAAAACAATACCAATAATTTATTTGCAAAACAGAATGCTGCTCTACTAGTTTTATATTTGTGGGTTGAGTTGAAGCAGCTCAAATGCTGGCACATTTTGCTCATTTTTCTGGAAATAAAAATTTTCTGGAAATATATATATATATATTTTTGTTAATACTAACGGATTAAGCAGATAATTATCTAATTCCTTACTATCATATTAATAGGAATGTTAAAATCCATGATGATCAGAATCTCAACAGTATTTAATTTCCAAACAATCTGAAAGTGTGTGGCAGATAGCAGTGGTGATGTAGTTCAAGAAGAGAAACTGCTCTCTCCTGTGTCAGGCAGAAATACAGATGCTCCATATGATAGTATTTGATAGAAATTGTCACTTGGCTAATCTTGATATCCATACTGTGTAATACATGATGTTAATACAAAAAAAGTTTTTCTATTACCTTTCATTTCCATAGTGTGGTTACAGATTTGTTTCCACAACATTGAATGAGGATTGAATTTATGGCATTCATCACTATAACCCTTTAAAATGGCAATTTTTTTTTTATTTTTATTTTTTTAAAGCTTGAAACATCATCAGTTATTCAAGTAACAAGTATCTTCTTGTTTTACTCAGCATTGTCATTTATGTATTCAAACACTTGTCTGCTTTAGAGTATGGTCTTGAGAGTCTGTAGCAGTGCTTTGGAAAGGAAAATCAATCAGATTAAGATTATAACAGTTAGCTTCATTTGTCCTGACTTTACGATAATTTGCTCTTAAAGCATACATCTGTACAGTCTCCTGATGTATTTGAAAAGAAGATGTTTAGCTTTCAAGTACTTAGGGATCTCAGTTTTTTGTTGGTGCTTTCAATACAAAGAGTTGGTTCAAAAATAACCCTTGTTATTAAATGGTGCAAATATTGGTATGTTGGGCTATTGCTACTGAACTTAACCCTGCATATATATGAATATAGGTAGTACCTTAACATAAAAATTTTACATAGATCTTATACTTTCTATGAGAAAAAGGTAACTCTTCCTTCTCGCACTGATCCAACAATTTTTTACCCATCAGTTTATTAGAGACGTGGCAGCTCCATCATGGAAAATGGAAAAAAAAAGAACAAACACCAAAAAAACCAACAACAACAAAAAAACACCTTTGCTGTGATTAAAGGTAAGCATGATTCTTTTTACTCCTAGTTTAGTGATATTTCATGGTGAATATTGAGTGGACACAACAAATGATCAGTGCATAAATTAATGGCTGGTGGCATATGGCACATTGAAAATGATTTATTAGCACTTTGAGAAATTAAAACATTAAAATATTACGTAAAAACATTAATGGATATTTAAGATGGTGACTTCTTTCAAATAATTATGTTCAAAGGGCATTTGTGATTTCCTAATATAAATATTTTGGGTTAGAGATATTATTTTCTTTGCAACAAATGTTGCCACAGAATGAGTTGTCATAGCAATATGTTATAGATATGCATATACAAGCATGGTGCATGTATACGTGCCTTATATTGTGTAGCCTTTCCTACAGTGGGTACATACATAACTGCTTTCTGCTAGTATGTTTATGAAGAAAAAAAGGTGCTCCCTTTTGTCTGATATGCTTGCTGTTCAAGTTTTAGCTTTAGGTTAAGTTTAAACTCTTTAAAATGAAGAGACAAAAACCTGTAAAGAGAAAGGGGGCTGACTGTTTGTTTACCTGCTGGCTTTTTTGTTGTATTACAGCTATACTCATTGTATGTATGGAAAAAGCTTGTACAGCCCTGCAGATCCTTATTTATTTTTGCTATTATTTGCCTAAATCACAATGGAGAGTTAGCCTTCCTTGCCCTTTTCTCAGTTGGTTTGATGTATCAATGCCTCTAAAGGAAGTTCTGTATGTTCTGCAGTGTAACTGAATATAGTGACAAATGGAAGCTGCAGCAATTTGGCTTAGCTAGAGTTGCATTATTCCTTATTCTGAAAGCCAAAAGCGCAACACAACAACCCACATGCTAGCCCTCTGTTCCATGTTTTCTCCTAATACAGTGAGGATTTCATGTGGGATGTTCTGCAATGACAACTTCTAAGTAATAAACACTTCTTATTACAAGTAGAATCAATAGTGTAAAAATATATGAACTAATAAGGAAAAAGTACAGTAACCTATATTAGTAACACATTTGGAGAGTTAGTTTAACTGCACTAATGGATACTGCACTATAGTTAAGATTGGGAATAATTTATTTCCTGACTGAGAGATTAGCTGAACTGTATAGAGATTTGGGTGGTTGTTTTTTCAGCCATCTTCCACGGCATCTTGGTGCTGTGAAGATGTCTGCAGGTTACAATTCAAGTTACTTTTTCTATGTAGTTGATAGATGACCAGTAAGTCCATTTGTCCATAAGGGTCTTGTTTCTGTTGAAACAGAGCTTTAAGTGGACTGGGAAAAGCTGCTGAATGACTTGGGAATGGTGCTCCTAATGGTTGGTTCAGCAAGGACTAGAAAAATAGTTGGCTTTTGTATAGTGACATGACAGTAGAGTTCTTGTAATCAATTGTTCTCTGGCTGTCAAAGACTGGGTGGCAGATAGTAAAACGCTACAGCAAGAAATGCTTCAGGAAAGGATCACAGATTGTACTGCACATGTTACTGGATAATCTAATTAAAACACAGCTCTTGCATCTTGCTTATCTTGCCATGTGTTCAAAATATATAAAAGGTAGACTGATGGTATACAAAAGAATAGAGGGTAAAATATTTCCTTGACCTCGGACACGAACACAAGTTATTACAGGAAAATGCAGTGTCCACAAGGTAATTAAGAATATATTCACTTTTGCATTGTCATCATGGAACTTGTGTGTGAAAATTTTGATGAACCAGTTGTGCTTTTTATCCCTAGTATTTTAAGGTCACCTACAACTTAGGATTCTTTTCAGAATAATATGAAGAAATATATTTCAGAAAAATAATTAATGTTTAGATTAAACAACTTTAGGTCAACGCAACTTTTAAATAGTCACTTCAGACCAAAAGAACTTACCAACAGTGTATAGAAACAAGTTATGCTGCCAGCAAAAATCCTGAAAGACGAGCTTTGAAAATTGTTATGCATTTCTTATTGTGATATGTACAGGTGGCTCATGATTTATTTATTTATTTTTCAGAATTAGAGACATGGAGGTTAAATTACAGTAAAAAGAAGCTTCTTAAGTTAAAAAGTAGTAATGAATAAAAAGGGAAGATGATTTTCAGAGTAATGAAACTTTTATCTACAGTCATACATAGTTATTATTCAATATACTATTTTCTTTAAAATGTTTCATTTCCCACTGCTTCCAGTTTAATTACCTCCAACTGTCTATTGATTATGGATTGGTTATATGCACAAATATGAGGGCAGATATAAATCTAATTATACTTCATTGAAAGTTTCTGATTTGCACAAAGGCTCATTCTAACTACAAGCTAATGAAATAGCTAGAGTTGTGAGACTGGAGGTTATAATGGATGAGGTTTTTTTGTTCTTTTAAATGAAACATTAAAGGATGATGAAAAGCTTTGAGTCACTTTTCCTTAACTTTCATTCCCAGTGGCTACACTTTTGATAATATTGGTGTGCAAATATAGGCATGCTAATGTGTGCACAGAAATGAAAGGAGACCTCAGGCTGAAATCATGATGAAAAATCAGAAAATTCAAGTTTGCATTTAGAGATAATAAAGGAGTTCTGCTTATGGCTAAAACCTGGATAATTTTCTCTCCTGAAGTTACAATGAAAGTGTGCACAAGAAAAAGCAAAACGTACTAGTAATTGATAGTTTTCAGCCTAAATCCATATTGTTAATCATTTCTGAGAGGGGGAAGAAAAGAATCTATTTTTTATATATTAGAGTTTTACAGTAATTTTCTCACTTCTAATATATGAATTATTAACAAAGATACTCAGTCTAATATGGAAGTTGCCCAGGAACTTATTCCTTATATTTAATCTTAGGGGCAAGCTGCAAAACAAGTGTTCCATGCTTTTTATAATGTTGAGTAATGTACTGTAACTTCAGAGGTAAAAGCAATTGATTTCCTGCCTAACTGTCCAATTAAAACTTTCCTGATTCTCATGAGTGGGAGCAGGGTAATTATTTTTGATCCAAAAAATATATTTTTTCTCAAAGATACTTAATGGCAGATAGGCCATTTTTTAAAAAAAACATTGCATTCAAAAGAAATCTACTATAGTATTGTATTATGCAAAAAATGGCAGTTTCTAGAATGAAGAAACTCTTCAGCTTAGAATGTAATGCTCATTAGCTATATGAAAACAGTTTCTGCATTTGCTATAGAAGTATGAAAACACTGACCCATATCAATACGAAAAATGGTAAGAAATAACTTCTTTTTGAAAAAAGAATAACTGTGAACATTTACCCTCTTGCAGAAACCAAGCCCTCTTCTGAAATACAAAACTAATGAATTGCATATATAGGATATATGAAGAGGACTTTACATTTCAATTTTTGGGTGCACTGCACCAAACTTCTAGAACAGGAAAAAATGGCTCTAGTGTTGGTTATCAAATTCTAAATACACCTCATATGGCATTCTTGCATGTTGTTTGCTTTTGGGAAAGTTCCAAAATTTTGAGATTTGATAAGCAGGCATAGAAAATGATGTGACATATTCAATAGGATGATTTTAAGTCTGAATTCTGAAATGCACAAATTAAAAAAAATAAATAGGGAGCATAATTGCTGTTATTTTAGCCTACTGAAACCTCCTAATACTTTTGAAGCCACAGATGGCCTACTAGATGGAGAAGCAAAAGTTCTGTAACAAAATCAGTGTACTACGTTAAGAACATATTACTCACAATTTCTTGTTCTTAACCCCAAAAGGAAACCTTAAGGGATATGTCATGATTTTTGCAGTTATCTGTGGTTACTAATTAATAGCCACCCTCTCAGAAAGTGTCTAAAGCTTCCAATTTTTTTTTTTTTTCTTTTTTCTATTTCTGCAATTAAAAAATGCTCTCTGGTATATGACCGATGCAACTCTGTTAGTATGTGGAGTACTTCTGTAAATATTCCTGATACTAAGTAGTCATATAGAGCTATGGGACCTATTGCCCATGTGAAGTGATGGTCTGTTAAATGTACTGACCTCAGATAAGCTCCACTGATTGACAACAGTGATTGATATGGGATAACATCACACGGGCAGATTTCTGACAGTAAACTCTAAAATACCACAGTGTTTAGGGACTGATTGGCAACCATCCATTTAAAACACTTTTAAAACACTTAAAATATAATTTGATACATGTTATAGCTTACTTACTTTGAGATGTTTGAGTGTCTATAAATTTCTTTATCAAGGCATCAGTAGTTTGTGTGTAAAGACTAAGAGCGTATCTCAGGGACTGTAGGGCTGGGCTCTTTTCCAGGAAGTTCTTTTTCAGCCCACTTCCTCCAGCATGGAAGTATTGCTAAAAAGATAATCAAATGTGGACACTGAGAAAAGCAAAATATCTAACAGAGGCCCCAGTTACAGACAGATAATTTTAAATAAAGTTATTACACAAACTTTTTTTTTTTTTTTTTTTTTTTTAAATAACCTTGACAGTGTGGTTAGATTTGTGATTGTAGCTGTTGAGATAACAGTCATTAGCTCTCCTACAGAGCATCTTTCCAAAGGTGAAAATGTAAGATTTATGAGGATAAAAATTATATTAAACTTTAATTTTGATCTTCATGATCTCAAGTATTTTTATCTAAAAATGTATGTAAATACAAATACACACACATGTATATTATATATATGCAAGGTTCTTTTAGGTCGTGGGGATTGCTCTGTCTTAAAAAACTCTCTAAAACCAAGGCCAAGGCATGGTTTATAGTACAAGTAAAGAAAATATTCTTTCTGAAGGAAGGTTGCTGTTAGAATTTTAAAAGAGAGGATTCGAGAACAATAAATTTTGGATTATCATTGCCTTGTAACTGTCTGTACCTGAAATTGTTTCTGCTTTGGGAAATGATTATAAATTCTATGGTAATTTTCATGGTAGTTAACTTGTTTGATCTCACTTTTGAACACATTTCTGTGTTGAGGGTGACTGTATATTACAGGGAGAAATGTACCTATAGGAAGAAAACAAAGGATTTTATGTAATCAGGCAGAAGCTGTCCAAGTTTGTCAGTGCTGAACAGGACTGGAGCCTGATTCCTAGTTCTCAGTGATGATGCATGGGAATCTTATGGTTTTCTTTTAAATAATAATAATAAAAAATGTGATGTAAGGGCTATACAACATTTGTTCTGTTGATAAACAACACATGTTCTACTGAAAAGTTTTATATAGTTTTAATCACATGTTTTAATCATAGTTTTTAATCACATGTTTTAATCATAGTTTTAATCACAAACTGACACAAGAAGTGTCAGTTTAAGAGGTTCTGAGTAAATCGCCTTTGTTTTTTCATCATTGCATACTTATGTGAAATTTGTACCTTTCCAAGTGCATTATTTCATATTGTACATTCCAAAGACATCTCAATTTTCTGAATGGTTAAAAAGTGTACTCATGCTTTCATGGAGGATTTTAATCAATTTATAAGCCGGTGTTAAAATCTGTTAATGATATTTCCTGTTATTGTGGCAATTACTGAGATATATTTTAGTTGTCTGCCAATAAAATCTTATCTACTGCAGCAGCTGGAAAGGACTAAAAGCTCCACGAAAGCTGACAAACATTTAAAAAAAAATAAGGAAGCCTAACTCTAATCTTGCGTCTTATTTTTTTTGCGGTTGCCTGTAAATGTTAAGTTTTGCATGTAAACAAAAATAACGTGACTGTATCATTATTGTATCTCAGTTTGAGATAACTGAGGCCAGAACATCATTTTCCCTTAAAGTAAAATCTATTTGCTAAGGTTTTTATAACATACAAAGAAGGATAATATGGATAAGATGAAAGCTCATTCCTTCATTTTACGCTCTCCCAAGCATTAATACAAAAATCATAATCAAATTATTTTTAAGTTGCTCATTTAATTAATTTTTGGTACTAAAAATTTGACTAATGAAAGCAAAACCAGAAAAGAATGTGAGCACAGAGATGTTCCTCCCTTCTAATCCCTTCTGTACAATAAGATATTTTCAACAGACACCATATGTCATTTTTACCATTCTTGTATTATTATTTAGGCAGACTTTATTGACTTTCAAGCTATACTTACTTACTTAGCATTACCCAGAATGTGTATGTTTTGATCATTAAACTTACTAACTGGATTCCTAAAGCAACACGGTAGTCTTTTTTTTCTTGAGTTAATTCTCAAAGTTTGTCTTTTGTTCTCTTTGTAATAGTGTAAGACCAATTTCTGCATGATTATGGCTATTTGTTTACTATTTTGGAAAAAAAAAATATTTTGCCATATCACGTAACATAGTACACGGAGCATGTTACAATGCCAAGACACTGACTGGCAATTTGAAAATGCCTTCTTGAGAGTGCATTGTTTCACTCAGTTTATGAACATAGCTCACAGACGAATACTGAATAGTGAATTTTCCTTGTTTCTAATCTTTCTCCTCTAAATCTAAGCTTTAGTTTAGTAAAATGATTAATATATATAACTCCTGATTACTCTTAAGAGTTTAAGTGCTGGAAATTCAATCAAGGTTAGAAACCTTTGATCGAAAACAATTAGATTCACATGTTAAGCTAAAGAGTCTACAGGGTTTAGTTTGGGAGGACACAATTGTCCTTCACCATTTTGTTCTGTTTCTGGTTCCACAATAGCAGTAATTCCCAAATGTTATGGGTAAGAAGTTAAACCAAATACAAAAGATGGCAACTGGGAGCCCTGTTTGATAATTCTTTCTTGTTTTTTGAGACACTATTTTGTTGCACTAGACCTCATCATGAATGTTGTCGTCTTTGCACCTTCAGTTTAATACTGAAGTAGCTGCCTCCTTCCCTTAGTTATGTGACAATCAGTCCAATTATTTAGGAAAAACAGTAAACCAGATGGTGAAATCTAAACTATGAAAAGTTGACAAATTTAACTGAACGTTGAAGTTAAAATAATGCACAGCAATTCATGGTAGAAAAGGCCTTGTTTTCCGGTGTGCTATAAACAACATCATATACATTTGCAGGAGAGTGCAGATAGGAACAACTGCAGTTTTCAGGCTCTGCTCCTTCCTTGTGGGAGAGAGAGAGGCTAAATAAGGATTTGGTCTGACTACTTCAGCTGCACTAACTCTAAACTGTAAAGGAACACAAGAATCAGATTTTGGCCACCCATTACTTTAATGCTGTACATGTTCTGTCTGCGAGTGGTTAAAGAATTTTTCTAGTTTACGCTATTATTATTGCTTTCAAGTCACTACAAAGCTAGGATTGAATGTTTCTTGTCATATTCAAGGGATCTTTATGATTCTAAGGGACCACTCTATATAAGAATCTACTGTTTTATGTAATTATGTACTTGGTCATTCCAACACAGAACAGAAAAAAATGTAAAGCTGTACCTTAATAGTAGCTAGTGCTACTTCCATTATTGCACACTGCCTCAGGCTCAGACTTCTGGCATCCTCTCGAATCACGTGGTCCTGCAAGGTGAGTTAAGAAGGCAGTTGATTTTGAAAGAGAGTCAGTGGTTAGGCCGCTATTCTTGGAAAAGTTTGCTTCCCAAACTCCTGTGTTTAATAGGGATTAATTTAATCTCAGTATTCTGACATATCATAACCTAAAGCAATTGTGTTGTTTCTTGAAAACAGGTTGTGGGGAAAAAGAACCAACATTTAATACTCTGCATCTGCATCACTATTTCTTTCTTTTACAGACAAATTTTATGTTCAAATAATTATATTGGATGATACTGAAATAATTTGTTTTATTAATGAACCTTAAAGTTTAACTGATGTTTGCTAATGCAGCATGTTTTTAAAAAAAGTTTCACATTTTAACATAAGTTAAATAGTCATAAAGTGACTATTTACCTGTCAACTTTGTCTACTATAAGCATCCTGTTACTTAAGCAACATTTTAATGCTGCTAGGAAGCTGAGTATTTATAGAAGCACAAGTTTCTGCTATTTCTGCTCATTTCTGAAATGATATTGTCAAAACTGATTGCCAAACAACTGACATTAGTATGAAATGTCTAAGCTCTCCGTGAAGTCATATTATGGGCTTCAGTAATGCAGTGCTGATAAGTACAGTGCAGAGGTTTCAGTAACTATTTTCAGTAATACACAGAACAAATTTACCAGTACTCCCATCCCAGCATTTTTTCAGAACTGGCACACAAATATCTCATAATTTATTTTTTATGATATTTAATGCTTATAGGACTAGTTGTGCAACATAGGAATGATAACTTCTTGACCCAGCTATTGATCACTTTATCATATAAGCATACTGTCTTTATTGTTGTTGTTTGGATGAGACCTGTGAATAGCTACTGCCACATTCAAGCTTATTATAGTAAATAAGAACAAGAGTGAGTCATAAAGTCCAGACTCACAGTCACTGATATTTCATCTGTTTTTCTGTTAGAGCAAGCCATTCACAGATTCATTAGACTACATCATTAGACTACATTACCTTGAGTTTTGACAGTTGTCCAAGATCTTTGGCTGCACTGAATATCATCTGAGGCCCCTGCAATCAAATTGAAAATTGAGGAAACAGACTCAATACAGTGTAGTTACTTTCTGTGTCAACATGATCTTAGTTCCTGCTAAGACATTAGCCAAAATCACTGTTTTGCAAAGTTAAGTGAAAAGTTAAATTACACAAGATACATATTTTAATTCACTTGACAGGGTGAAGTAGCTGAATGCCTGAAGCATGATTCCTTCCAGTTTCCTATATGTGATATTGCTTATTCTGATGGTAGTGGTTTCTTGTGCTTCTAATTTTATATCTAATATTTTTAAGCTAAGGCTTGGATTGTTGTTGTACAATAAGTCAAAGAGATACTTGTCCATAATCAAGGCTCCAGGATGCTATGCTAATGTGAAGAATCACAGTGGGAAGTGAACAGCCCTGAAGAACCTGCAAAAGCTTAACTCATTGTCTATGGTGATATCATCAGTTGTGTTAACACACAGGATAATGGTCTAATGTTAAGTCAAAGCTATTTTTTTAAAAAGATACTGAAGCGTTATGAATTTAAACCCATATTTTATGATCACCAAATCCTCCATAATCTTTCTTGACAACCAGTTAAAAAGAACAGAGAAAAAAAAATCCTTTACCTCTGAACCATACTGTTTTATGATTCAAAGCATAACAACTGATCCTGCATAAAGCAAATAAATGTTCCGAACTCCTGATGGGAAATGCAGCTGCAATATGTAAGCACTATTTATGCATTTGCAGATAAAATTTGCCCCAAAATGTTGAAAAAGCAAATGAAAAACCTTACACATATAAAATTGACACAGCTACTAAAAGAGAGCCTGCTTCTAGTTATGCATAGTAAACAACAGCAATATAATAAATATGAATAAATTCAGTGAATGGAGTCCTTACTATGGTGATGGGATTAACTCTGCTCTAGAATTACTAAAAGCTCCTATTATTTCATTACTACCTTAGCACCATTTCAACGTGTTCTATTTCCCCTTTTCCCTCCAGCAGCTTCCTTTCATACATCTTTAATATGTTATATACCTTTAACATATGGATCCTTACAAATATGTTTTTAACAGCTTTATTGCTAACATAGGATGTATACAGTGAAGTTGCCCAAAGGCACTCTATGGCAACATAATGATTAGCTTGTCATCCAGCTGGTGAATTCATTCTATGCAGGACTGGAAATGAGAAGAATTAACATTTACATTATCCCAGATCAGAAAAGAAGAAAGGGTATGGGGGAGAGGGGGCGGTATTCCAGGTCATTTTCTTCCATCCTTCCGTCCTTAGACAGAAACAGATTTTTCTCCTGATTCCCTGATTTTTCGCTGATTCCCTCAGCACTGTCCCCACTCTAGGGTTGTGTCAAGCCATTCCCCACAGCGGTCTTGGGTGTAGCAGCACTACTTTCCTTGTTAACATATAGTTTCTTTCCCTCTTGTCTATAAACACAGTCCTCCCCAAAAAGAACCTCCTATTAAGTCTGCTAATAAAAAAAAAATACTAAAAAAAGTGTAGCGCTAAAAATTGGCTTCAGTTTCCTGCTCTTAAGTGCAGGCAGGGCTGGAGAATGGGATGGAAGGTTCCTCGCTTTATGGGAGCTGTGACAATGTCAGTGATTGAATTCCTAGGAGGGGCCAGGAATGCTCCTGTTACTGTGCATTACTAAATCTCAAGAAATCACACTTAGAAGTCCTTATACAAAAGCATGCTGCAGAGTAAGTGATTCTGCTTCTCTTATCCTACACTCATTAAAAAAAAACAGCCATCAAAACTGCTCCAGGGTGGAGCAGGCAGTATCACAAAGTAGGCTCTTCCTCACTAGCTACTGAAAAGCAGCCTAAATACTTTCAAACATTGGAGCACAATACACTTCAATGCATTATTCTGATTGAGCTACAGAAAAGGTTAGTAGTTAGAAAAGGTCAGACCCCCTAATGAGACACCTGCTTAAGCACGATATTTATTAGAATCCTTTATAATATGTGTGACCTGCAGCTGTTACACTTACGGTTTGGTCCGTCAGTGGTGGAAGCACAATTTGTTTTTCTATTTTGTTCAAGACTAACTTCCAAAGCTCTTTTAAAACCCGTTTCAGAACTGTCTTCTCACAGATTTTTGCGGAGAGGCTTAAACTGGAATAAAACCAAACACAAGTAGGTCTCCAAAAGAAAAGCATTAGGACTTCAGAGGTACTCTTTCAGTATATATTCAGATTAATGGACCTAGTGGTTTAGCTTTCTCTACCAATACTAAATTCTCAATAGATTAGTTATTATACATATTTATTTTTTAGCAGATTAGGAAAAACATGTAAAACTCCACTATTGCTTTTATTGCTTAATATATTACTAACATGTATTTATTGAAAATGCAAAATATTAATAAATATAATAAAAGGTTAATATATGTTTATAACTCCTCTATTATCTATAGTTAAGCTGTGTAAGAAAGGTGATAGTCCCTAACAGTGTCTTTTTTTTTTTTTTAATTTCACATCTTTATTTTCTGTACATGGTTAGGCGTCTGCTAAAATTTCATTTAACATTCCAACGGTAAGGAACATTTTCTATTCAGAAAGTAATTTAAAACCATATTTTTTGTTTCCATTATGTCATTATTGTATTAAATCTCAAAGAGGGTACGAAGGTGGCTTAAATAATGGTAATTTGGAATTGAACCTGACAGGTAAAGTCAGCATGTGCATTTTTAAAATATGACCTTAGGATTGCACGTGTAAGTGTATAAGTATTTTTGGCTTTTCTTAAAAAAGTTGAGCTAGGACTAAACATCTTAATGATAATTACAATTGAAAACCACACATAATCCTCTAGTAAATTAGCACACAGGATTAGGTAGATAGCTAGCAATAAAAGGCTGACAGATACAGCAGCCAAAATTTTTTTGCCAGTTTAGGAAGCTGGGTGCTGCACTCAACAGTTTTACACAGTCAGCTCTTATCATAAGTACTTTAAATAAGTGCTTGCCCATTGCCAGCTGGCACTGAAATTATTGTAACTGCCAAAGCCCTCAAAAAATGAAGCCTAGAAAAATTAAACTGCAAAAGACAAAGCAAAATCCCTTACGGTTCCCTCCCCCGCCCCTTATGTTCCTGGTTTCCTTTAGACTTTGGCTATGCATATATGTAGTCGGGAGCTATGTTTCTAGCTATGTTTCTAAGACAGCGGTTTTAGAAACATCAGCCCCATGTTTAGAAACACTAAGCAAGCATACAGAGGTATGACCTGGAGAGTGAAATGTCAATTATAAATGTATCCTTTAAATCAATTTTTGACTTGGGTCAGCCCAGAGACCTCCAATCACTGACTTCTGCATAGTCTTAGCTGATCATAGATGCACGTCAGTTTTTCAAAAGCATAAAAACAAACTTTTGTTGTGTTTTTGACGTCATGGAAGTGCATGTAAATAAGCAGGGGGGGGTCTCTGGGTGCCAGCCTAGCCCAAATGCCAAACAATTTCAGCATACGGAATTACTGTATTTTGTTCAGTACAATTTTCTTTATACAACGGCTCCTGCTGCACAGGCCTTACACTACTACCTCCTCATACCTCAAAACATGACAAAAAAGACAACAGAAAGGCAAACGTGCAAAGCCTAAGACTACAACAAATATTAAAAATACTGAAAAGTATTTCTAGTCTCGGTAAGACCAAGTACACATCCTTGACTTAGCATCAAATTCCTAATGTGTCACACTCATTAATCTGCCATACTTACGTTTTATCCAGGAAATCCATGAGCGGCCGAAGCACAATCTCTGCATCAATGGCTGCACTGTTCTTATTGGCCGCTGTGTTCCCATTTCCTCTCATCTGACTGAGTTCAGAGCTCATTTGTCTTACACAATCTTCAATAATAAATTGGAAACTGTAGGATAGAGGGAAAAACAAGAATGAACGAAGTATGGGGTAGAAGACAGTATACATCATTTTGCATGAAATTTGTCAACAAGAACTGAATCTTTGCAGTGTTGGAAAGTTCGCAAATGCAAGATGCTGCAGTGCTACAGCCTGAAAATATCCTCTCCTATACATTATAACCCATAAAATTAATACATTTACTGTTTTGATTTTTTCTTCTTTTTCTTGTTTCAGTTCTGTCGTTATGCTTTTCATACATTTGTGGTAATGCCAGTAATTTTCTGCAAGCAATAGATGTACAAAATTTGTAAATCCACAATTTAGGATATGACTGACTACAAGCTAGCAACAGCTCAAGATTTTATTTTTGCTGTGAAGGCACAACTGGAAGAGGGGACCAGAGATTATTTTTTTCTTTGTGGTTAATAAAAGCAATAAGCTTTGGTGTTCTCCTTGAGGACAAATAGAAAACTTCTACTGATTTTGCCCCATTAGGTTCAACTCGTCTTTTTCCTGGGTTTCACACAGAGTTAATGCTATTAGAAGCTTTGCCTGTTTCTTTGCAACTAGTTGGAAGGGCATACACATTCGAACTGTTTAAAATAATCTTTCACCAAAAAAAAAAAAACAAAACCCACCAACAAACAACCACATTTAAAGGTTGTTACAGATACTTCCTCCTTGAAGGAATCTTTTTCACCTCAAGGGGTGTGTGAACAAGCTCTTGCTCCTCAAGTTGCATCTTGTCAGCTTATGTCCAAATTGTTCAGTTTCCTATTTGATCTGGTAGACAAATGTGTGTGACAGTCTTCTGATATTGATGCAATACAATCTTCAGTAAGTACATTTAAATGATACAGAATGGCAGTTACTCAGCATCAACAGTTTAGAGTCAGAATAAGGCTTCTGTATACATAGTAACTTGGTTTGTGAATTGATTTACATTGAATGAAATTGTTTTTGTATTAGTTTATGAACAGAAATGCAAAACACAGGCCATAAATCTCCCAGGCCTTCTAATGTGAAAAGATAAATAGCAAAGATTAGCGCAATGAAAGTGAAAGGGTATTCACTATAAGAGAAAAAAACAAACAAACAAAAAAAACACACATTTTAATTATGCATTAAGTTCCAGCTACATTGCTCTTCAAAAAAATAAAATGCAAATCTCCACGTGAAAACACTGGAAAATCAGAAGCTTTTCAGTTGACATGGACTTACTTACACACTTTAGAGCCTTGGGTAAAATGACCATAAAGCTGTTATTGAAGCTGCTCATATAAACACAGTCCCTCCAATAAAAGCAAAAACAATTAGCTGTCTTTCTAACATTGTTAACCTCACAAACTCTGGCAGTTATCTGATCCACAAGTAGTCTGTTTTAGTTATCCGAAGCATATTCTAGATTGAAATAATACTGAGTATTCTCTTCCAGAAATCTAGTTGTCTCATTTAAAAAAGAAACCCTGGGATAACATTCATGTCCTGTCAACAGAGAAACCAGGGTCTGGTAGCAAAGAGAAAAGTAAGAAACAAAGCACAAGCGGAAAAAGTGATCACAGTCCACCCAGATGGTTCACTGCTGGATTAAATAAACCACTACAGCCTTTGCTTAACGAGTACCACTACAGCACTAATCCCCCTTTCTTAGATTCCTTTCTAATTTGAAGCAAAAATAGCTTGCAGCTTCTCATAGCACAGATTTGCCGTTGGCCCAGTGAGTCTTATTCAAGACTGTAGAGTGCACTCTGATTAATGAAAAATTTTGAGAGTAAGGCTCAATTCAAAATTCTTGCAGATCCATAGGTGGACCCAAGAAGATCAATGATAGTGACATTTCAAGCAGGCTTAACTCAGGCATCCTTGGTTGAAGCATGACACTCAGAAATAAGTTGTCAGTCACGGGGAGTAACATATACGTGTGGTCAGAGAGAGATTTAACATAGCATCAGGCAAGAAAAAAACAGCTATTTTTTGTTTTCCAGAAAGCATAACAAAAGTCAGCAGCCTCATTTCTGTGACACATTAGTGTCTACAGAAAATTTTCAGTTTTCTTTGAAGCGAAGTTACTGCTCTGTTTCAATGTTTAAACACCAATGCACACCATAATATCAGGGCAGAAGCAAACTGTGCTGTGGACATCCAAACAACCACCGAGACTTAAGCAGTAAGTTAGGTTTACGAGCAGGACTATATCGCTAAGATTTGCAATAAAATAAGTTGGTTACCTTGTGGCATATGTTACACTGAGTTCATCCAGTACATTACCAAGTTTCACTTGGAGTTCTTTTAGAACAACACTAGCTTCAGGATCCAACTGCAAAGAGATAAGTAATGTTATATTTTTCTTATATGCTTTTTTTTTTTTTTTGGTTAAATTAACAAATTTGGAATTATATGCAATGATACACTGCACTATGGGAAATCAAATATGGAAACACCTGTTACAACAAAGGATTGCTTCGTAAGCCTAAAATTCCAATTACCAATCAAAGGAAAATGTTTGACTGTAATGATGAGGAATTATGTTGTTGGAAATCAAAAATGTGCCATGGAACAATGGCTTTCTGACAGTGAAAATTTTGTTAGCAGACACAAGAATAGAATGAATTACTATTGTCAGGCCAATGGTATTCACAAAGCATACCAAAAGGATGCATGAGGAGTTAGTGCTTATGTTAATAATACTGTCTATGGATTAATTTTTTTTTTTTTTTTTTTTTTTTGGGTGCATTTTACCACTGCCTATATTTATTTATTTATTTTGTGTTTTTCTTGGAAGATGTTTCCATTTTCCCATTAATGTATCATGAAAGTAGAACAGCACACTCTGGAAAAGATGGTTTGAAGGCTATCCATGCTGCTTCTACTGATAAAGTATGAGAGAAGTGAATCTACTGAATTTCAGTATTTCTACTTCTAAAAGCCATTAAGACATCCATTATTGAAGCATAGTGCAAAACATTCAGACGTACAGGGAGAATGGCTCCTGTATCTTTCATACAGGTTTTCTAAACATAGGAAAAGAGGAAATGCAGGGGAGAAAAGTAATTTTACATTTACATGGGGATCCATGCACGGATATTTTATCAAAAAGGTACTCTTTTGGTATTGGCTAGCAGCTTGCTTTATTTGCTACGCATGCTTTTTCAATTAAAAAAAAAAAAAAAGGACTTTTTCTTTCTCCTTAAGCTGTAACATTCAGGAAAAACAGTTACAGCCCTCTGTAGGATATGACTGATGATCATCAGGACCAACAGCACACTATAAATTAATAGCTGATGTTCCAGGTTTTTCAGCTACCTGCACTGTACTGTTAGGGAGTGATTTGCAGTGATAATCCTCAAATTCTAGGCTCAGTTCAGCAATAATGTCAGATAAAGGTTTTCAGACAATTTCAAAGGAAATTTTGCATTTGGAATATACAATCAGGTCATGTTCATATCTTTTGACTGTATGAGTGGGGTTTAGTGCTTATTCTTCATCTGATGCTTCAGAGAGTGTTTCAGAGTACTGTGGTGCAGTAGGTCAGCTCTTTTAATCATACTTCAGGGAAAGGAATAAGCTGTGTCACAGCACATTGGATGGCTTATATAAGACTAGACAGGAATTCTAATGCAAAATAAAGAAAAATCCAAATAAACCCTGAAACACCCCCAAAGATCTACTGTATTATAGTCTTACGCCATCCTTTCTCTCCCTAAAGACTGTGTGTGGTTTAAAACCATAGAAAATCTGACGTGTTTGTCAAAAATATGAAATAGGTGAAAAGGGTAATCGCCATATGTCCTTTAGAATATAGTGATGTGTAGCACTTTTCCAATCTGAGAAGCTGCTATTTTAACACTGTGAATACTTTGTTTTTATTTATTTTGCATTGTGAGAGGTTCTGTTGCTTCTCCACTTCATGTCTTAGTAATTACCCTGGCAGATAAACTCTGACAGTTCAAACACTTAAAGTGATTGCTTTCCTTCATATGAAAAGCAGAGACTGAAAAACTAATCTTTCTGAAACGTCTGTATTAGTTAGCGAAGCCAGAGTTGACTAATGAAGGCAGCAATTTTTCCAGAAGATGCGTTTAACTAGGGAATTATAACACCTCCTTTAGTAGGATGCATACAAAACATAAACTTAAGAACTCCACTAGAATATTAACACATTTAACAAAAAAAAAAAAAGGAACTCAAATGCATTCACATTGAACATGGTACACTTTAAAGAAAACACAGAATACTGCAGAACACAGAAGACTCTAAATTTCTTACCACATTATGCACAAGCTAGAGAATCATCTTTTTACTAGGTCAATGTAGTTATTTTCTATCAGAGGTTGTTGTGAAAACCCCAAAATACATTTGCTAAATTCACCTGAAATTGGACTTAGTTTGGTCAATAATAGAAGGATCAATTACTAATATCATATTGTGAACAAAACACACATTATAGAAAGGTGCATGCAAGCGCTTAAAGTTTTAGAGGGCTTTGTGCTCACAGATGACACAAACAAGTTTGTGTGCACAGCTGCAGGCAGCTGGCAGGACATCCAGCCTTGTGAATACACATGTTCATGCTTACTAATGCAGTGTCACAGGGAACGGTGGAATATAAAGAGGTATGCAGGCTGACCATCCAGGTGACAAATACCTGGTGGTGTTGTGATGACTAAGAATACGTTAACAATATTTCTGAGTACCACTGTTTTTTTTTATTATTATTATTATTATTTTTTTATTTAAACACAGGTCAACTTGAGTTCTTCACCAAAACTAAAATGTGCACTTTTCATTTAGTTTACCATGTCGCCTCTGTGTGTCAGTGAGTTCCCAGGGCAAATCAGAGGGTCCTCAGGCATCAGTCCTTGTCTGACACCATCCAAATATACCTCAGCTATGAGCCACTTTTTGTCTGATATGAAATGACTATGGACTACTAGGTTCTGTACTGTGAAAGTCCTTGGGGATTATACTATTGGTAAAGATGGCTTTAGAATGGCCTTGGTGCAGTGGAGATAAGATGTAGTAGCTTTTGGTACCACTGCACATCACAAACTAATTTTTATGGCTTTTCTTCTGCATGTCTTATCTTTGATGCATAAATTAATCCACTGATTTGTTAATTAAAAAATAGGTTTGGCTGTGATGCCTTAAAAAAAAATAAATTTTGAAGAATAAAAAAGGAATTTCAGTGGAAGCAGAAACTGTTACTGTTTTCCTCTTAAATATTCTATGAAGTTGCAATTTACTACACGTCTGCATTCTGCAAAAATGACAGTGCTGACAGCATAAAATCACAAAAAGCTCATAAAGGATTTTTTTTTAGTTTCTTTGTGATTTTGAAAGATGTAATATTTCAGCAATGGTGTGAACAACTCCTGCTAAGGCACTTTTTACCAGGTTTGCTTATTCTCAAGAAAATATGGTGTGGGAATGCACTATAGGACTGTGCAAATGGTTTAGCTTAATGAAGTGAGACTTAACGGGTTGACATAACAACACTTAATACCCGAGACAATAACACATAGCTTTCAAAGCCGCTATGTAAATGCAATAAATCTCCCAGTGAGGCAGATCAGTAATGTAGAGGTGAGTTCATTTATCCAGTGACCAAGAAAAGTCCTGAGCATTGTTGACTAATATTGCTTCCTAACAAGAGAGTAATGATTAAAACAACCAGATATCTGTTTCACAAGCTCATCTGCTGTTGGAAAACTGCAAATCTGATAATGCAGAGTTATTATGGGAAGGGAAATGTGTAAGATCTCAGGTAAATGGAATTTTTATTAGTAGCAGTTTAAGAAAATAGATACAAACATGCTCAGCTGCAGAACTCTCAGCTACCCAGACAGACGATGAATTTTAGGGCTAACCTAGTTCTAATGTTACGCTACTTTGCAATTATCTAGAAGGAAAGGTAGGCAAAAGAGAATGCTAATCAGCATTGAAGATTATGTCATATGAGGATATAGATAAAGCATCTGCAGTAATGGGGACTTTTTCTCTTCAAGTCTCCCCTGCTCATATAGAAGAATGAAAATGAAGAATAAAAAACAAAAACCCCAAATCCAACATGCTGAACATTTTTTTCTGGAAAAGAAAAAAGAAAACCCTACATGAACGGATTACATCATTAAAGTGCCATAACTAATGTAAGAATTACTTGAGAGGAAAGACTGTTTATCTCAGCTTTTTGTGTTGCATTTACAGTTCATGACATATGTGGGCTAGTCTTCAAATATCGTGGTAGGCTGCTAGTTGTCAAAATCTGGATTTTGTTTTTAAAGACATTTTGAGTAGGTGAACTGCTACTAACCTGTTAATCTGTAGACCATACTTTTCTGTCTTTCTTATATAAATAAAATTTATAAATTTCTTTATAAACTTTTTAAATAAAAATATAGATGTTTATATATTTATAAATATATAATTATATTTCTTTATAAAGATTTGTCTTCACAAATACTTAAATAGTTAATTATTATTATTATTATTATTATTTTACCAACAACAGAACACACAACTTAGTCTGCTGGCACACTTCATATGATCTGTTAATTATGGATTATTTGATACGTATTTAGTAGTTCAACTTTTACTTAATGCTAAATAACAGCAAATAATAGTTTTGTTGAACAGGTGAAAATATTTTTTAAAATGTTTGTACATAATTGCTTCTAAATGCTGCGTAAAACTGTGATTTTTTTTGTGCTAAAAAACCTTGGAAATGAGTTAAAGTTCAGATGAATTTGGCTGCTCTTTATATAACGTGTTAAATGGAGCTATTCTATGCTGTAATTTAATGCACAGACATAATCTTGTTAATGGCAAATTTATTTCCATAGGAAACTACAGAGATGAAAATTACTTTTGCATGAGTTAATTGGAACCTCTCTAATCTTAATTCCATTTATCTGTATTTATCTGGAATTTCACAGCATAGTTTTCTTCTACTTTCCTAATGGGAATACATGGTTACCTCTGTTCAGGAAAAATAATAATAATAATAATAAAGTAAAATATTTACATCTAGGAAAGAGACAGCTATTTGTCAGACCTGTCACTTCAGTGACAGATCCCCCCAGCTGACTGCCTAGGTACGGTGAATACAATTTGGACACTTTAGAAGTATTCTGCCTAAATATTTTATGGGTCTGGGCATTTGTCATCGTATCAAAGTCTTCAGGCCCACATATAGATTTCTGTAGGAATTCCTGAGCATTGCATGTGAAGTTGGAACTAAAGTTACTGGAGTGGAAATATGATTTACCTATAGTTGATATGATACTGTTGCACATTCTACTTTGCTTTCAATTATTATTTTTATTTTTAATAAAAACAACTAATCGATATAGCTCATGTTTGCTGAATTCTGCCACCTGGGGAAAAGCAAAACAAATATTAGCTCTTTTTTCTTTCCCTTTTTATCAGATCCCAGTGTGTCAAACACAAAAGAATGATTTAGTGAAGATGTAAGCACTCTTTTTTTTGGACTAAACAAACTGGAGGACAAACCAAAATTCTACATTATGAAAGTCTGCTTGCCACTATTTTGTCATTGACTTGACCAAAAAGAACAGTGGGTTGTATCCCACTTCACTACCTTTATTATGACAAACTGCTCTCATTCATATAATTCTGTAAGAACTCCTCCCCGTTAGGCAGACAAGAAGAGTTAATGAAGAAACTCATTTTGTTCAGACTATTTTATTTTAATGGCAGGAGAACAGAGAGCCTAGATTTTTCTCTGTTTATACAGCTCCCTGTCCTGCAATATGTAGTAGGCCTAATCTGAATATAGGGACTGCCATTTGATTGTGGTATTTTGATTGCATAATTTGAAAGACATACTGCTCATAATGTGGCACTGAGGACATTAACAACATTTAATTTTTCTTAGAATTAGTTTTGCATTAACTGAGATATAATTTATTCTGTTAAAATTATCTGGCATTTTTTGCCCTCCACAAGCAAAAAATGTAACTATTTTCTCTTGTAAGGAAGCTGCTTAGAGGCTTTATTTCTGGCTTTAAGTACGAGTTTAACAAGGCAAATTGGCCATTAGCGTTTATGGTCTTGGATTGTCTAGGGGATTATCTATTCCAATTGGAGGATAAATACTTTAGGGACACTTGGGTATGAATGAAAAAAAATAGAACCTGAGTGTACTTCTCTGCAAGAAATTGCCCTAATGAGAAATGAACAAAACCTTGAATGTAGGCTGCAGGGGCCTAGTGTTCTGTGGTTCACTATGCTGCCAGCAGCAACATCCCAGCCACTTTCCCCATTCAGTTCAAAGCCCAGTGCTGAACAGGTTTTGGAATGAAATTCCACCCTGAGATGTATATAAGAGATTAGTGAGGAGACTGAAAGTGCTGTAAATATATTTTTTGTGAAAATTAAAATAAAACAGGCAGTTAAAAACACTGATAATTTTTATTGTTAGAAGTAGTCCAAAACATTTATGACTGTTATCTGCAAGCACATGTACCCAGCTACAGAAGGTGAATTCCAAAAATAGACTGAGATCTTGAGCATTTAAAAATGTTTTCTGATACATTAGTCAAATAAGCATGATTTTTTTTTAAATAAATACATAGGGCAATTTTGAAGTATTCACGTAGAAGACTAGCAGTTGGACAGGCAAGCATTTGCTACCTTGTTTTTTTGTGCTATTCAATTAAAAGAAAATAAACAAACAAAAAACAACAGCCAGGCTTTCAAAATCAATGCTATTTCATCACCAAAATGGAAATAATTCAAAAAAGTATATATTAGTGTTTATTCTGATTAGCCAAATGAATTTTTACAAGTGTAGAACTGTAATTCTCATTCATACACATGGTCATCCAACATGCAAGTTAAAGACTGGAATCAGCAAGTACTGAAACACATATTTATGCCCCTTTCCTGTTGACTGGACTTCAGGCACTTTTAAAGTCTTTATACATATAAAAAGGAGATAAAGCCAAGCATTTTCTGGACTGTTGAGTAGCAGCTCTTGCTGAAATAGTGCCTAATCTTGGATAGAAGTAAGCCCTCAGATATTGAAAAGTGCACTTAAAAATATTTTCATAGCTTTTTAGAAATTCTGAAAGACTTCACACTATCTGCCTAGTAAAACATTTCAATTTAGAGTGTCAACTGAAAGCCCAAGCATAGCTCTTTTTTTATTTTAGTTCATAGGGAATTACACAAATGCATCAATGGGGATTAGTAGGAAATGTGACTGTTCTTAGCCTTAGAAAATATATTCAGGAATAATAAAAGATGCTTACTATCACAAACCTCATAAGAGAATCTCTCTCCTTCTTTCTTCTGCTCAGTGGATTGCAAGTCAAAGGCATTAGACAAAGACATGACACATTACAGACAGAGCACAAGGCACATATTTTGCAAAATTTTCAGATACAGGCAAAACATACCAATACATAAAAAAAACAAAGTATGGTCCAATACAAATGTTAAAGTAAAGCTGACAGAACAGACTACAACACAAAACACTCGGTGCTGATAGAACTTTACAGATCATTAGCATATTTCTGTGAAGTAATGCTAGGTCTTTCTGGCATTGCCAGGGCATTAAATAGTTCTGCATATACTGTTTTTGAAATTCTGATTTTCTTTGCAAGCAGAAGTGAAGGCTGTTACTGGGTTGAAAACATGGTGCTAATGATCTCTAAGGAACTTCGGTGATCCAGGAAAAAAATACAACTCACCTCCTTGCCTCCCATGGACTCAAACATTTTCTCAAGTTGGACTCGTAACTGTTGAATGTTGTTCATCAAGATACAGGACTACAAAGAAAACATAAAATGTGAGAAATAGGCATATTTCTTTTATGCATGAATATGTGCATTCATAGTCTCTAGGCTGAAGGCAAGTTCTTCAGCAGCCCTACATTCATGCAGTTAAGTTCTTAGAGATAAATCTGTGTTTCCCGAGCTCTGCTGCCTTTCCTTCCTTATTTCACACTCCTCTTTGCCCAGCCAGCGAACCCACACAGCCAGTGTCTGTCCATTATGCCCTTAAGACAATGTCGCCCCGTGGGAGACCGAATACCTTCTCCCAACCAATTGGGCAGTTTTCAGATCTCAGCGTTTCACATTCTGAACCTTACATGCCATGTAATTACTAGTCATAATTAATATAATTACATCTTGTGGATTAATCACATACATTATTATCTACTTAAGAACATATACAATAACAACCAAAGTACTTTGAGAGTGAAAATAGATTGGGGAGAGATTGGTTCCTAGACCCAGCGGAAAACTGCGACAGCTCTGTAACTCAGAAAATGGCTGAGGCGTAACTATATGAATAAAACAACAGATAATTCCTTTAATAATAGAATATTATTCCAGAAGTGTACTATTTTTATTTATTTTTTGGTCAAAATGTTTGTGAATAGGCATGATTTTCTTTTCACTGCTGCATGGATAAAGCACAGAGAGTGATAGTAGCAGAAAAGTCTGCACACACCCCCTTCATAAGAAATAATGATCTTATAAACTCTTCCATGAATATCACTGATAAAAGAAGCAAGCCAGTGCAAAATGAAAACTTAAATGGATTTTTTTTTTTTTTTCCCTTGGAAAACTGGAAAAAAAAAGATGAGAAGGTATATTCACCACTTTTACTTTTGGAGTATGCCATTGTATAAAGAATCTAGGCAGAAACAGAACACAGATTTTTACTCACCACGTTTTCTTTATCACAATATGAGCTGAAGAAATTTGAAATAATTGCAGCATACTGAAGCAGCACTTTGTTGATAGTCTAGGAGAGGAGAAGAGAGTTTTAAATGATATCATCATGCAAAAAAAAAAAAAAAAAGGTTTGTAGAAGTTACAGATTTTACAGGTGCTTACATATTTTGTGTATTTTATTTAATTTCAGATTTAATTTAAACAATCCTGTGAACACATTTTCAAATCCTTGCATGGCAGATGGTGTTTTGTTCTTAATGGAATGTAATCTTCAATACCAGAGGGACTATTGTTGTCATACTGATTCTGAGAAGCACTGAGGGCTCTAGTCCTCAGTGTAGCAGTGTGCTACATACGTAATGGAAAAGTAGCAAATTCTAAAAATCCTCTAGGGTGACAATGCATAGATTAAAAATATAATGGAAAAATAAGATCAAGGGAGCACTTTTCAAAGCTTAGCAATATGAGCTTAGTTTGCAATAACCATGTAAATAAGAACTTTGCAAATGGAAAAATGTTGCAATGGAAACACAGGATGCAAGCTATTTTAAAGATATCACAGCTATATTGGAAATATGAAGCTTGTGAGGAAGTGTTACAATCCAAATGAAAAGCTGGCCTAACTAAGCTGAGTTTATCAAGCAGCAGGTGAATAAGAACTACCACCTCAGGGCTTCAATCAACAATGCTTTATTGCCATACCTTGAATTTTACCTTCCCTTGCACTGACTAATTAGATAGTAACATTTCTCTGAGCTGCTCCATTATTTGGGTAGTAATCAGTGCTTAGCAAGTATAATAATTAATTATATAAGCAATATATACATATGAAATCTCAGGATATAAATTCATAAACTGGTAAACGATTTTGTGAAAGTAGGCAAAAATAGTGTTTTAAGAACAAACCAGACAGTATGTCTTTCTAGGGATCACAGGAAGCACTAGAAGGGATTGCTTCTGAATAACACTGGAATTAGCTTTTAAGTACAATGTCAACACAATGGCACTCTCTCTGAAACTTATGTGAGATGCACTGATTTTAACCTACCTTTGCAAATCTTCTCATTAAATGAGATAGTGCCTCTGGATTAGGACACTCCAGTTTCCTGATAATCTCAAAGCTTTGGTTGAGCTGCGTGAAGACGTCAACCACAGAACAAGAAAAAAGGGCATGATCTGATGTTTGCTGAAACTAGAGAAAGAAGACATTCAAGTGAGTTAATACTTGTTTGAACTGTATATCTGTTTTTGAAATTCCTCCTAGAATCAAAATAAGTAACAAATAAATAAAATCTTACTGGTAATACTGAGAATTGTGACTTTCCACCTTTATGTTACTTTCAGTGCCCTTAGAAATAAAAGCAAAATTCTCTTTCATGACAGCATCACATAAGTGTATAGTAAAGCTATAGACTGAAGTCTACGAGGAATTTAGGCAGATGGAATTAGAGCAGGAGTTTGTTCATAGGATTATCTTTTAAGTATTGTTACTGACTGTTAATTTTAGGAGGCCTAATAAGCATACTGCAGGATCAAGTGTACTTCTGGGTTTGCAGTACT
Organism: Oxyura jamaicensis; assembly: GCF_011077185.1. Taxonomy (NCBI): domain Eukaryota; kingdom Metazoa; phylum Chordata; class Aves; order Anseriformes; family Anatidae; genus Oxyura; species Oxyura jamaicensis. The sequence goes on along the minus strand of NC_048902.1, from coordinate 2,878,237 downwards.
AAATAACTGTGTTGCCTTAGTACATTCTTTTTCTTTGCTTTAAAAAATAAGGACTCACCCCATCTTTTTTGTCTCTTTCTAGTGCTCCATGAAGAAACTCCATTGAGACATCCTCATTTTCATCCAGCCACTGAATGACAAATGGTTCAAACCACCTGAATATTAAAAACAATCTTGTAAAGTAAGTATATTCCATAAAGATCCTGAGAAAAGAGGTGCCACCCCACCCAGCAGTTTGGTGCTTTGTGCCTCCATATTTGTTCTAGTTGTCAAAAAGTCTTTCATCCTAGAAAAAAAATTGTCACCAAAGGCACTGTGGCTACCAAAATGTCTTTCAGGCTTCATCTCCACGCTATTCTAAATGGTCTACCCCAATGATGTAGAATTTGCACTTGCCATTGGAGAAATGCACCCATGTTTTGCAGGGGATCATATTCATATTTATTTTAGAATGTCTCTTTTTTCAGTATTGTTTCTTTTTAAACTTTTTTTATTATTATTTGCATATGAAATAACTTGGAGAAAATAATAAAATGCCAGCTGTTCAATTCTTATTCAATTTACTTAGATTATTTTGAAGGAATGACAGCTGCCCAAACATTTTGGCAAACCAAAAAACTTACTGAAGATTAAAGACTGTAAATAAATATTACTCATACAGAAGTGTACGACTGAATATATTCAGAAGGAAAGGTGAAAACAGCAGATTAATATTAATCCATTGCAGTGATAATAATTTCACTAGCGTAGCCCATTAGCTTTGTATCTTGATCCAGATTTGTGTATGAAATGAATTCAGGGGCCAAGAACGAATATTGCTGCTGTTCCCACATTTCATTCCATACTCAGGAAGTAAGTAATTCATTTCCTTACTCAGGAAACTTTACGATTAACAGTTTTGAAAATTAAATTTATAGAATGAAGAATTAAAGAGGATGAAGTGAAAAAAGTATATTTAAAATTATTAGTGCTACACCTCTGGATATCTTGCACAAACTTGAGCATAACTTTTTGAAGAAAATAAAATGCACCAAGCCCAAACTCTGGGATACATCCCAACAAACTACTTACAGAGAGTATTCAGGCACTGCATCCTTGAAAGCATGGAGCTCTCGCACATACTCATTATAAAACCATTTCACTTTGAAGTGCAAATTCATGTAATCCGTGCTCTTGCATAACCGCTGCTTTTCATGTTCTGCAATAGAAGGATTTGAAATAAAAGCATTTAATAACATTTTGACAGTAAATAACATTCTTGTGTCTCAAAGCACTACTGATACAATAACAATACAGTACTTGCATTTTAAAGCCCAAGTGCTTTGATTTATTTTTTGAGGTAGTAGCAACTGTGGAGTACCCTTAGGAAACAAACAAACAAATAAGTAAATAAAACAGAAAAACAAGACCAAACTACAAGTTAGGATTTTTCATCTCTCTTTGCTGCAATGAGAAAATCTCACAAATTTACTGAATCTGTTGTTTAGATTCTTCGTTGGTTGTTACAAATTCCATAAAAAGCTGTTTTAGGTGTCAAGTTAGAAAAAAAGACTGTAGCTGTATAGTAACAAAATGCAGTAACAGCTGTACATGCCAGTCCTGTCTGTGAATCCTGCATTTGCAAATAGGCTGCATTTATCACATTCAGTTAAGAATGTGAAAGAATGTGAAAGAGTAGACAACTTTGCAGCTTTACAGCCATGTGATTTTTAGATGGCACAAGTAGAAAAACTGCCTTAATAAAATGGATTTGAAGGTTATCAAATGGGCTTCTCCACCTTTTCAATAGCTTCCTATTTTCAACATAATGGATATGAAGATGATCGCAGGAATAATGAAGCCACCTGTTACTTTGGAGCAATTGTATCTGGAACTTTTTATTCACTCACTTCTTGTGTCATAAGAAACCTGAGAGAAGAAGACCAGGTCAAGGAAGGACTCACACCTTGAAGCTCAAGTCTAAATTCTCTCCCCTAACCACTTCCATTTCCTGGATTTTTAAAGGCTATTTTAATTGGTTTGTAACAAATGTCTGTATTTCTTTCAGGATTATGACACTTATTTTAGCCTTTCCACTGTGTTCCACATTCTCTTCTATTCACCCACTTCAGACCCTGAACATCAACTCCATTTTGTTAGCTAGCAGGCACTTTATCCTTGCTCAAGTCTTTCATTTCCTTTTCCCACAGCAGTATACTGTGGATTCACAAATCTTGAGCAGAGTAATCTTTTGTTTACTTTCTGCACGCAGCTTCCTAAAATCTCCACAGATGGCATCTGTTTGAAGTGTCTTGTCACTTTCACATTCTTCTTTAAACCAAAAATCTCTTATTCCTGCTCACTTAAAAAGTGAACCAGTACAAATGCCCAGCAGGAATGACATTATTTTGTAAATATTATGCATAAACATTTCACCTCTTTCAAACCATCTTTCTGTTCCTCACTTCTGCCTGCATCGTAAATTTTATTACAAATACAAAGATTTTTCATTCATATTTGGATGTGAATCTAATTTAAAATAATAGTGGAAGCATCCCATCCTCTGTCATACACACACCTGAATACATGACTCAGTAGTCTGTCAGTGTAAACACACTGTGAAACATTCTGTTTTTCAGACCTGACCAGGTACATTAACAGGAACTTTTTAGGTTTTTTATTATGCTAAAACAATACTCCATTAATATCACAGTACCGTACTCCCTCCCCACCCCCCACCCCCCTAAAAAAAAAAAAAAAAAAAAAAGTTTTAGAAGCATGTTATTCTGCAGTCAATTACTACGGTTTTGTGTGAATCAGCTTATGAAATACTCCCGGGGGCTCTTACTGCCTTTTTAACATTGTGTTAGCATTTGCACCTTTATTACCTTTTCATTACTCTAAAGAAAAAACAGTAAATCAGCTTCTGTCTAAACATTGCATTTGAGAGTACTACAAATTCTCCCTAGCATAATTATTGGTTTCTAGCTTTAAACAGAACCATAGAGAAAGATTTATGCCTACTCTCATGCTTCTTACTTTCTACACACTTGAAGAATCTTATTTTTCTGTTCTGGTAGGAATTTTTCCACAATCTGTTAGTGTAGATAGCTAGATTACCAAACATTTGCTCAATAATAGGTAGTTCTTATAAGTGAGACCAGTCTTTGAGAACAACTCTCTTACTGCTATCAAATTATTTACACATCTATTTTTTAAATTAAGAAAAATCCTTTATTGCATTCCTAATAAAGTGGAAATTCTGAAATGAATAGAATTTTTTCTTTCGAGTTTTACATGAATGAGTTATTAGTTTACACAATGCAACTTAATGCTGTAGTATCACAAACCATGCAAATGCTGATTTCATTTCTAGTAATCAGCTGCTACCAGTGATGGGCAAAATTGTCCAGGAAGGTACAACTTATATTTTCTTTTGAAAGTTTAGATCTAACTTATATTAGAAACGAGTACAAAAGCAATCATGATAAATTGAGTGATTTTTTTTTTTTTTTTCTTCTCTAGGCTATTATACTGTGGAAATAACATTCCAAAAAATCTCATAGGATATTACATGTGGCTACATATTACTAAAATCCTAGTATTAACATATGAGAATATCAGAAAATACTTTGCTACAAAGTCATTTGGTATCTATGCATATTATTTCAGCATACAGAAACAAAAGAACAGGTAAGACAGGTGCACATAAGAGTCAGCCCATGACAATTTTGACTGGATGATATTAGATGAGTTCATCCACAATAACTGTAAATGTAGGTTAGAAAGCATAGCAACATTACTGTAGGCATTCTGAATTTAGATTAGGACCCATGGATGTTTCCACAATTTCTAAAAAACTCTCACAAATTAATACAAATGTGAAACAACACAGGCTATATATTTTCAGTTTGGAGATCTAGTGCTATAGACTTAATCTCTGTACTATTGAAATGAACTGAAAGACTATAAGTGAATGTAACATACTGGATCAGGCCACGGATGAAGAAGTAAGGAAATTTAAAGTTCATAAGTGGTTTAGAAGGAAACATTACATTCTACTAGACATTTCATCTCTGTGTTTTTATACTTTGCTAAAGGCAATGGAAGTCACTGGTTATTAACTGAAATACAGAGCAGGACACAGCTAATTGATAATTATGTATAATTTACATTTGTTTTCATAATGTGAAATACTACTTACCTTACTGAAAGGGCTCTTTGTGTCCGGATAAATATAAACTGAAAACTAAGACTGAAAAACTTGTTCTGTCATTACCTCTATTTATTTTTTTTATTTGCAATTCCTACAACTGATTTGCAACTGATAATAATAAAAAAACCCTCTTCTAATTCTCATTTTAAAAATATATCCTTTCACAAGAGACTTCTACATACTCAATTTTATCTCTGCATTTGCTCAGAAATTTTCATCAAAATATCTTTGAACACTTCACAGACATAATGGATGCCACCTTGAACATCTTTATGCAATGATTAAGCTGTGTTATTCACAATGTACAAATGTGGAACTATGAAATTTATTAAGGGAATGTATATAAATTATGAAAGGCAACATGGATGTGCACAGATTTCTTAACCACAGAATCATATTTCCTCAGTGAACAGAAACTAAGAAATGAAGGCAGAATTAATTGTGAACCGTGAGGAAAAAATGGATTTACACTTTTTTTTTTTTTTTTTTTTTTTTTTTTTTGTTTTGCCTGTAGTGGAAGTGAGCTTATCAGTCCTTGATTTAATGAAGACTGCTTTAAAAGCTGAATTGACATCACCTTTTATATTCAAGAAGGAGCTCTCAAAATGAGTCCATTTGCTCAAAACCCTCTGCTTTACTCCATTTTCTCTCTACTATGTTATACTAAACATTATGATACCCTAAAGATTTCAAATTACTTTTGACAAGTAAACTTTGATTTTAATTGGATATTGGAGTTGTTTTTTTACTCCTTATTGAAAAATTATCTTATTAGTCTCATCCATTAATTAATTCTTCAGCATCAAATACTTCCCAAATAGTTCTGAAAGAAGTGGATGGTTATGTCATCAACAGGACAACTAAAAGATGCAAAACAGACTGAATAAGTATAAACTTGCTCAGTCCTGCTTGCAACTAAGACAAAGAAAAATGCCATTACTGAAAATAATTTAATAAGATAAACCTCAGTATATATTCTGCCCTTCAATATCACATTAGTTAAATTTATATACCATGAAAGCTAAACAGATCAATTATATTTAAAGAACAAACACACAGAGAAAAAAATCTGCCTTTGGGTATACGCGACTGCTATGATTGCGAAAGGAAATAACTTGCATCCAAGGACTGAAATAATCTGTGCTTTCTTACTGTTAGTGGAATTCCTTTGTACATAAAATTATCATGGAAAGCCTAAGGAAATGCAAGCTATGAATGGATCAGAAGAAATTGTTAATTCTATCTGATAGGAGATCTATGACAATAATTAAAACCCTGGTTCTGAAGAATATAGTGGAAGTTTCAAATGTTTAATACTGGAAATATTTGGACTTGATTCTCTGCTCTTTGGCTTGACAGAAGATTGCAAAATGAGTGTAACACCCTACCAAATAGCCATGGTAGCATTTTATAAACAATTAGTAGAATAAACTGCAGAAAAGGGAGAATCAGACAGCAAGATAAATGCAAGGCTTTAGTAATTACCTGGGTTTTATCTGGATCAGCCTGTACAGCAGAAGAAAAGGCAAAAACACAGAGACATTCTCTAATTGCTACCCCAGAAATTGCGCTTAAAGCTTATTAAAAGATAATGTGGAAACAAGGAGTTTTAATGGATTTATCCTATTCTCCCAAGGAGTACTGTGATGGGTATCAAATGTTTAGTTTAGATCTAATGCACTTGCCCATAGGGGGAAATTTAACAGTGCATCTAGTAAAAAAAAACAAACCCGGTAGTGACTCTCCATACATGGATAAGTCCTGAAAGTAAAATCCTAAGTCTTCAACTTAATAAAACGGGGGCTGGGAGAATAACAGTTTTTTTTGCAGACATATGGTCTGATTTTTGTGTGGTCCTGTGTGGAGCCAGGATTTGGATTCAATGATACTTGTGGGTCCCTTCCAACTCAGAATATTCTATGATTCTGTGAAGAAAGCTTGTATGAAGTGGCTTAATTTGAAGTTTAGGATTTAAGCAAGACTAAAAATATTGTTAAGATTGCTTGTTATATTCAAGTTTCTTTTTCTCTAAGGTTTTATTCCAGTTGATAAAAATAAGAAAGGTGACATTCTCTCCTGAAGGAATGAGAAGGATGAACCTTTTCCCCAACAGATGCTGAAGTGCACTAAAATATACAGGTCCCTCAAGTGACTTTCTGGGGGGACAAAATCACAAGTTTTGCTTGATTACTTCTGCCCCCCAGCAGTAAAATTACTCTGGAAAAAAAGGTGTAAATCTAGTTTTTGTAAAAATATGTACTGCACACAGAATCACAGAATAGTCTAGGTTGGAAGAGACCTCCAAGATCACCAAGTCCAACCTCTGACTTAACACTAACAAGTCCTCCACTAAGCCATATCCCTGAGCTCTACATCTAAACGTCTTTTAAAGACCTCCAGGGATGGTGACTCAACCACTTCCCTGGGCAGCCTATTCCAGTGACTAACAACCCCTTCCGTAAAGAAGTTCTTCCTAATATCCAACCTAAACCTCCCCTGGCGCAACCTTAGCCCATTCCCTCTCGTCCTGTCACCAGGCATGTGGGAGAATAGACCAACTGCCACCTCGCTACAGCCTCCCTTCAGGTACCTGTGGAGTGCAATAAGGTCACCCCTGAGCCTCCTCTTCTCCAGTCTAAACAGTCCCAGCTCCCTCAGCCGCTCCTTGTAAGACTTGTTCTCCAGGCCCCTCACCAGCTTCGTTGCCCTTCTCTGGACTCGCTCGAGCACCTCCATGTCCTTCTTGTAGCGAGGGGCCCAAAACTGAACGCAGTACTTGAGGTGCGGTCTCACCAGAGCCGAGTACAGGGGGACAATCACTTCCCTCGACCTGCTGGCCACGCTGTTTCTTATGCAAGCCAGGATGCTGCTGGCCTTCTTGGTCACCTGAGCACACTGCTGGCTCATATTCAGCCGACTGTCAACCACTACTCCCAGGTCCTTCTCTGCCAGGCAGCTTTCTAACCACACATCTCCCAGCCTGTAACGCTGTTCGGGGTTGTTGTGCCCCAGGTGCAGGACCCAGCACTTGGCCTTGCTGAACTTCATACAGTTGGCCTCGGCCCATCGGTCCAGCCTATCCAGATCCTCCTGCAGAGCCTTCCTACCCTCGAGCAGATCGACACACGCACCTAACTTGGTGTCGTCTGCTAACTTGCTGAGGGTGCACTCGATCCCCTCGTCCAGATCATCGATGAAGATGTTAAAGAGGACTGGCCCCAGTACCAAGCCCTGGGGGACTCCACTAGTGACTGGCCTCCAACTGGATTTGACTCCATTCACCACAACTCTCTGGGCCCGGCCATTCAGCCAGCTCTTAACCCAACGAAGTGTACGCCAGTCCAAGCCATAAGCAGCCAGTTTCTTGAGGAGAATGCTGTGGGGAACGGTGTCAAATGCCTTACTGAAGTCAAGGTAGACCACGTCCACAACCTTTCCCTTGTCCACTAAGTGTGTCACCTTGTCATAGAAGGAGATCAGGTTCGTCAAGCAGGACCTGCCCTTCATAAACCCATGCTGACTGGGCCTGATCGCCTGCTTGCCCTGCAACTGCTGCATGATGACACCCAAGATAATCTGCTCCATGAGCTTCCCTGGCACTGATGTTAAACTAACAGGCCTATAGTTCCCCAGGTCTACCCTCCGGCCCTTCTTGTAGACGGGCGTCACGTTTGCTAGCCGCCAGTCAACTGGGACCTCCCCCGATAGCCAGGACTGCTGATAAATGATGGAAAGCGGCTTGGCCAGCTCCTCCGCCAGTTCTCTCAGTACCCTCGGGTGGATCCCATCCGGCCCCATTGACTTGTGTACATCCAAATGCTGTAGCAGGTCGCCAACCATTTCCTCATGGATTGTGGGGGCCATATTCTGCTCCCCATCCCCTTCCACGAGCTCAGGGTACTGGGTGTCCAGAGAACAACTGGTTTTGCTGTTAAAGACTGAGGCAAAGAAGGCGTTAAGCACCTCAGCTTTTTCCTCATCTCTGGTTACTAAGATTCCCCCCACATCCAGTAAAGGGTGGAGATTCTCCTTAGTCCTCCTTTTGGTATTGATGTATTTATAAAAACATTTTTTGTTGTCCTTAACAGCAGTGGCCAGATTGAGCTCCAGATGAGCTTTGGCCTTTCTGATTTTGTTCCTGCACCGCCTTGCAGCATCCTTGTAGTCCCCCTGAGTGGCCCGCCCTCTTTTCCAAAGATTATAAACCCTCTTTTTTTTCCTAAGCTTGAGCCACGGCTCTCTGCTCAGCCAGGCCAGTCTTCTTCCACGCCGTCTCATCTTTGGGCACGTGGGGACAGACCGCTCCTGAGCCATTAAGATTTCTTGCTTGAAGAGCGCCCAGCCTTCCTGGGCTCCTCTGTCTTTCAGAACCGCCTCCCAAGGGACTCTGCCAACCAGTGTCTTGAACAGCTCAAAGTCATCGCTCCAGAAGTCCAATACAGCGGTTTTACTGATCCCCTTCCTGACTTCGCCGAGTATCGAGAACTCTACCATTTTGTGGTCACTCTGCCTAAGACAGCCCCCAACCACCATGTCTCCCACCAGTCCTTCTCTGTTAGTGAACAGAAGGTCTAGCGGGGCACCTCCCCTGGTAGGCTCGCCAACCAGCTGCGTCAGGAAGTTATCTTCCATGCTCTCCAGAAACCTCCTGGACTGCTTTCTCTGGGCTGTGTTGTGTTTCCAGGATATGTCTGGGAAGTTAAAGTCCCCCACAAGAACAAGCGCTGACGATTTCGCAACTTCTGCCAGCTGCCTGTAGAACTCCTCAGCCGTCCCCTCATCCTGGTTTGGTGGTCTATAACAGACCTCCACCAGGATGCTTCCCTTGTTGTCCTTTCCGCTGATCCTAACCCATAGCGACTCCACCTTGTCATTCCCAGCCTGCAGTGAGGTTGCATCATCTTACAGGTGTAGAACAATAATCAATCACAAGAAGAAATATGAGGCATAATATTGTTCCAGGCTAATAAAATATAGAGGAAATCTTGACTGCCCTTTGGTATAAGATGGAGATTTCTTCCTGCTCCTATAGATGATATCACAGAATGGTTTAGGTTGGAAGGGACCTCTGCAGGTCATCTGGTCCATATCCCTGCTGAAGCAGGGACACCTAGAGCAGGTTGCCCAGGACCATGTCCAGCGCCCTTTTGAAAATTTCCAAGGAGAGAGACTCCACAGTCTCTCTGGGCAACCCGTGCTTGTGCTCCATCACCCACACAGTACAGAAGAGCTTCGTGATGTTCAGATGGAACCTCCTGTGTTCCAGTTTGTGCCCATTGCCTCTTGTCCTGGCACTAGGCATGACTGAAGATAGCCTGTCTCTCTCATCTTTGCACCCTCCTTTCAGGTATTTATGCACATTGATAAGATCACCACCTGAGCCTTCTCTTCTCCAGACTGAACAGTCCCAGCTCTCTCAGCGTCTCATCATAGGAGAGGTGCTCCGGTCCCTTGATCATTTTGGTAGCCCTCCAGTGGACTCTCTCCAGTATGTCTAGGTCTTTATATACAGCCCTTTCAGCTGAACAGAACACATCTCCCTTATTTGCATACTCAGCTTACTAGTTTACGGAAAAGACAGGGACAAGTGATGTATAAATTAATTACCCATAGTTATTAATCACTGTAGGTTTCATTTAAATTATCATATACTGTTTAATTGTCAGTGTACTGTGGTAGTACTAGAAAATGGTGACTAGCAAAACTGTCTTGCTCAGAAGTAAGCAGCCTTCAGGAAAAGTTGTTACATAAATGATTTACAATCAGTGACTGCCTGGGTAAGAGCTAAATAACAATGTTCACAGTAAGATTAATTTTCAGTGGATAAAAGAAGATGAAATGAGGCCAGAGCTTTCATTATCAAATATATGGGGCAATATACACTGCTATTACTGAGTGTCAACTTTAAGACTAAATAATGACGTCAGACATCCACTGCATTTTCTCCAGCAACATCTTGCACAATGAATAAGCCTAAACTGAGAAATAAAGAATGACCAAATAGCATTTCTAAATCTCTTCTGCTTCCGGTCATATCATATTCAATTTTATTATCTGCCAATGGAAAGTTTATTATTAAGCTCAGTTGTAACCAGGTTGTCCTTTTCCCTTTCTTTCTCAATTCCCAATGAGACTACATTTGACTCTTCTCTCCTCAGTCCTCTGGAAAAACAAGGATAAATCCCATTTGTTAAAGTGTGTGAATACAGAATGGGACTCACTAAAATCAAAAAGTTTCATAGTTTGATATCCTCATGAAATCCTGCATTCTGATGGATGCTGCCTTGCTTTCTCTTCCATAACCTGTGCCTCCCCATCCTCCCCACCCCAAATCTGCTCTCTAGTCTTCCTCTAAGCCAAGGCTGCATTCTACCTTAAGAGAAACTTTGTAAATTGTCAAGTTGGAGTGAAAATGGACTTGAAATCTGTCACCAAATGGTGTGGCCATTTTGGACAACAACAAACTAAAAAAGCAAATCAATATTAAGTGCCTAAAATGGTGTAATGACTTTCATCCTCCTCTGTTTTTATATAGCGTGACACTTCAGAATATTCCTTCTGCAGGACTGAGGCTATCTCTTACTTTATCTACACAACAGCTAATTTCTAGCCTGATCCTGATCTTGACTTCTGGCCATTACCAGAATTAGATTATCATAATAACAACAATTACAATGTACTATTTCTAACAAACTGCATAACTTTGGACATTTGATCTGACCTATTCAAAAATCAGAGAAAAAGTATGAAAAATGCACTTCAGAGGACATAGAATAAAAAAGATACTTCTAAAATTGTATGTCTAATTTCATCTCATTACTCTCTCATCATCTTTTAACCTTTGCATCTTCATGCCTGGAAAGGAAAAGATTTTGTACCATATGAAATCAGTAAAAAATTATTTGCACTGCTATTAGAATTCTCTCTGTTCACATTGGCTTGTACTATAAATACAGAATACTTTAAGGACCAGACAGTACAGAAATGTAAACATCCTATGAACTCAGGTATGCTTGTATAAACTGAATACCAAAAAACAATGTATAATCATTTTTGCATATCACTGCTACCTTACGAATAACCTGCACAGAGAAAAAAAAAAGGGCCAAACCTACCTTAAAGGAGTCTATAGCAAGGTGGGAATCAGTCTCTTCTCCCAAGCACCAAGTGATAAGACAAGAGGAGATGGCCTTAAGTTGTGCCAGGGGAGGCTTAGCTTGGATATTAGGAAAAAAATCTTCACTGAAAGGGTTATGAAGCACTGGAATAGTCTGCCCAGGGAAGCAGTTGAGTCTTTGTCCCTGGAGGTCTTCAAAATACACGTAGACATAGAGCTTAGTGACATGGTTTAATAGTGGACTTGGCAGCGCTAGGTTAAAGGTTGGACTAGATCATCTTAGAGGTCTTTTCCAACCTATGATTCTAAATCAGTTCTCAAAGAGAAACATGTGAGACCTTTTCCATGCAGAATCTATACAGGGAAATAATCCTAAACTCCTTAGATCAGAAAGAAAATTAAAACTAGTGTAGAATCAATTTGTTAAAGTTTTCACAGAACTTCTAATATCCAAAAGCAAAACATAGTTATTAAACTGAAACAAAAGAAAATCTAGAATGAAATGAATAATTCAGTGCCAGATTTTAGTGCAGTCTGTTGTTTGCAAGGCATGCCAAGCTGGAAGAGTGTAGCCCTGATCTCAGCAGCTGTGGAGACTGGATCTGTGCTTTGGGATGCCCCTTTTTCTCCTCACCCATTAAGTGAGTTTTTTGCCCTGACAGCAACCATCTACCCTGTGACATGCAAATACGCTACCATAGTATTCATACACATGTGCAGCCACTGTGATCGAGCAAAAGGCCACTGCTGTGGAAGGTGCTGTTCCCTCTGTCTTCTACATCTCACAGCAGCAGTCTCCTAGCATCCTTCCATGCCCATCACAGAGGGCTGGACTGTTCCTGGGGAAGAATCAAGGGGGAAGACAAGATGGAGGGGTGTAATGACTACTGCTGCTTGACTCCTAGGACCTATTGGCTCCTATTACAAAGGGGTCAGACAGCACTACTGAAGAGCAGCAGTTCTTCACAGCAGTAGCTGCAACTCCCTACATCCCCTGAGTAGATGATGAGGCATTCAGCTGAAAAGTCAGAGGACATAGCCTGGACAGCCATTCTCGCTGCTCTCAGGAAAATGGAAAATAAGAGTGTAAACTAGTTGTTCTGGTATTTACCTGCTGTTAGAAGATGGAGATATGATGTATTCATTCCCTGTATGTTGATGTGAGCAGTGGGTAGGAATTAATAAAGTGGGAGAAAACAAACAAACCAAAAAACACAAGAAACAGAAGCAGGATCTTGGATAAACTATTTTTTTTTTTTTTTTTTTTTTTTAATCACATCAGTGATACTTTTTCAAATGATGGATTTTTTCATTGTCTCTTGATTGGATGCAGAAAGGAATCAATTTTCTAACACTAAAATGATGCTTGAGAAGATTAATAATAAATTGGATCTGGTAGAGGTTGTGATAACAGCCCTGAACTGTACATATGAACAGATGGTAGTCTGCGTTAATAACTTGGAAGGCTAGACTTGGCATAGCAGAATGCAATGCATTTTAATGATGAACTCCATTAAAAACATGAGGATCGAGTGTGACCATATTTAAGGGCTTGCTTCTCCTAATTTGCAGAATTGAAAGAGAAAGATCTTATTGTCATTATCCATTACAGAATCAATCTCAGTTTGCAGAAGATTCAGGGAAAGAGTTAATGATATAAAGAACAGTAAAGCTGGAGAGAGGAGCAGAATGCTGATATATATTTTGAGACTACATTTATCAAGATTCCTGTTCAGGAAACCACAGAAAGTGAAAGTATGTACATTTATCAGAATTTATAATGAATTTCAATTTCCTTTACTTATTCTTTATCCACGTGAACTGTTTCACTGTTGATTCTGAGAGTAACCTGGGATTTTTATTGAGAAAAATGGCATTTGCTCCTCTCAGAAAAACAGTATCAACAGCAAGAGAGAGGCAAGGCCATACACAGGGTCTCATTTGGAATAGACTTAAATAGCCAAGTGCCTCCTAATGAATCCTCTCTACCTCTTTCTAAATAATCAGGTATTACATTAATTGTTTTCAAGTCCTTATCCAGCCCAACCTTCCAATTTTGTATGATTAATTCTGCCTTAAGAGCTTCTTGTTCTATCTTCACAACCAGAATACAAAACATTGCTTGATTTGAAATTCAAGTAAATGATCAAATACACTCCACTTAGCAGTTAGAATGGTCTTCAGTGACTACTGCCTTTTTGCCGTACAGAACACTGATAAGCACAGAGGTGCTCAGGTCTGGCTGTGCGCAGAGTATAACTATGCATTCAAAGTTATGGAAGCCTGACAATATAATGGCAGTTAGAAATTCTTATTAGTCTTTATGCTAGTTACCTGTAAGTATGATCAGAACATTCAGTTACTGTACACTCTGTTGATACCTCCCTTCTGATTTACAGCTTGTCGAGATAGCAAGCTGCTATCACTGATGTTTCCATGAGTATGCCCTAACCCAAAGTAGTGGCTTTCAGTTGGTCTTCATATTTCTCAGCTCTGATCAACTTTCTCTGATCACTCTCAAAGAGATTAGTGATCTTCTGCCTAATGTTCTCTTTCTCAAACTAATTATTCTGATCCTCTGACATGACTACAGAACATTGCCTTCTAATACAAGTTTGCGAATCTCTTATACCCATGCTTTAGATTTGGTTTCTTATATCTTCTTCTGTCATTATACATATTATAATCACTGCTCCTGTAATTTCCTTCTTTCTTTCCTTAAGTTCTGTTGCGCTTAGTGTGAAAATTCCAAAATTCAAATAATAAAAATATCAAATTAAAGTAACACAACAGTAGATGAACAAATCAATTCTCCCATTAACAGGTGCTTTAGTCACTTGTCTTTTCTCTCTTTATCATGACAAAAATCTGCAGTATCATCAAAGTACCACATTAACACATTAGACATCATGGAGTGAATAATACAGAAAATAATCTTTGAATACTGTTTTCTTGTCCTTTCTGCCTGCTGAGTTGCACTGTAGTTTAAATCCAACTGTGCACTTATTTTCATCCCTGGTAGACATGTTCTGAAGTTAGGCTTGACTGAAGGCAATATGAGTTTTTCTTTCCTAAAAATCACAATATCTGGCTTATTCTAATTAGCTATTTCTGCAGTAGTGCAAGGAAAAAAATGGATAGCCCTTAAAGTCCTTTATTCTTCTGAATATTTTTTTTTTTTTTTTTTTTTTTTTTTTTTTTGTGATGGATGAGAGAAATTTGCTTTGTAAGAACAGTATTCTACATTATAATTCCTTTCCCATCATAATAAGGTTGACCATGAGTTTGTCATTAAAGTTCATTTAATTCTTTACAATTGGTTTCTGAGATAGTCATTTTCCTTTTTTTTTCTTTAGAGAATCTCTGTAAAGGTTGCACACACACAAGACCAGTGGAATACATTTCATTACATAGCTTAGACAGCAAAAACCTAATTTTCCAATCAAATTCAGGTTTGATGCATTTAGTTCATTTTAGCTATACTCTTGACATTAGATGGAAGCTAAAATCCTCTTTTGCATTTCTCCCACATTTAAATCCGAACTCTATTTAACAGATAAATAATATTTGTGAAGTTCAGATAAGGCCATATTTTCTTCTTCACAGAAATATATTAGTTAGGGTTTGGCAAATTTCTGTTCAAGGGATGGTTTTAATAATGGTCTAAAATTAATGTGATTGTATGTGTATGGGCTGGCAATTTTTTTCAATCATTTATTAAGCCTATTCCCTTAATTCTTAATTTTCAGTATTTTTTGATGTAGGTATTTTTACACGTTTTTTTTTCAGTCATCACAATTTAATGAGTGGGTCTGAAACCATTAGTAGGAGATTTTCTGTTGTAGAGAAAAATATATTTTGCTCTTGGTTAACCGTAGTACTACTCTATAGAACAAAAGGGAACTGCATTTGATTTTGTTGGAAATAGACGACCTGTCTTTAGAACACAAAAGAGGTTTCATTATCTCTATGTGTTCTCTCCATAACTTCATTCTGTAAATGTTTCCTATGGGCAAACTAGCAATTTTCAGCTAGTAAAAAAATCTGGAATGCCTGTAATAGGCATAATTGCCTCTCTAGCAAGCATATTTGTGATTTTTGAACATTGATGTTTATGTCAGATTTAGGTAATAAGAATTAACAATTTACAATTCTTTTGTTTCCTTGCTCCAAAGATAACTTCATATAGTCACAGTACAATGAGTCTCTTCCTTTACAACGTTTTTTTTTACTAACCATTTACTAATCATCTTAAATAAGTATATCAGAGAAGTCCTACCACCTACAGAAATGTGATTCTAGGTGTGATTTGCAATGGAGGTCAGTATGGGTGAACTCTAGTGCAATTAATATTTTTTTTTTTTTTATAATTACCTTCAAGAGCATATTTCATGTCCTGGGCAAACAGAGTCCACATGATTTCAGCACTGATTTTCCCCATGTTCAGCTCTTGAGGGAACCTGCAATCAATCACATTACATTAGTTCATCTGCTGCTAGAAATTATGCTTACAGCTGCACAGCAGTAAAGCAAATATTTGTACAAAGGAATTATTTTCCACAAAATAATTCCCCTATTATCCACTCGCTGTATTTTCTTTTCTGCACCATCCATCCTTCAAATAAAAACTTAAACTGCCTCTAGTCTAATGTCAGGGGCCTAACGAATTAGTTGAATGTTGCACCCATTTCATCACATAACATGCTTTAAATGAAGGAACATTTATCTATCTTGCAGATAAATCCTCAACTTCAGGAAAATCAGGTAGCTTATGAAGAACCTGAAACTATTGGCTCAAATGTTTAGAACATACAGGTTTGCCTTAATTCCTTTAGCATCACACTGGAAAAAAGTAAAGTTGTTTGTGAAGCTATATTAAGCTTATTAGGCTTATACTAAGGGACCTTGGCTTAGACTAAAGACCCTGTTTAGAGAGTTTCACTTTGAAGAAAGGACAAAATAATAAAGAATATGAAATGTAGAAAAGTTCCTACCTCTAATTAAAACTTTTAGTTTTGTTCTTATGCTTCATTTGTTCTTGAAAGAGTCCTTTTGAGATTTTTTTGCTGCTACTAAGTATTTGTCCACATTTCATAGATGTTAGCTGTTTCTTACTCCACATAAACAAAAAGCTTTAATCTTTCAGTTACTATTTTCACTGCTAGCTGCTATCAAAAGAGACAACTATATGATGCTAGCAATATGATCTAAGTGATGTATTCTTTTCAGTGGTAAATAGCATTATATGAGTGTTGCTCAAATTCAGATCATTATATCAGCCTCTACATACTACCCTGAGAATAAATAATATTGAAGTGCGTGTATTTTTTATCTGGGACATACTTGACCATGATCTTATCAACAGAGAAAAAGTGCTTACACAGTTTATTACCTGTCATTTTACAATGAAGCAATTGTTAGCATAAATCACTGGTATGCCTTCTTTTATGCTAATGGCTGCTCAATTACAGAAATTGATATTAATTCTTTTAAACATAAAGTTACTTTTATTCAAAAGCTCAAATGTATTAACTGTAACTGTCTTTAATTTCTTTACCTGCAGTCCAGTCTGAGTGCTTTCTGAGCACCAGACTTGAATTTTGACAATGTGTCTCTGAGAAAAGATTTAAAAGTTGTTTTAATATTGAGAATGTCTTTTGTCCATAAAGCAATGCTGGCCATAATGGAAGTCTGGGTCTGATAAACATGCACTTATTTGATTAGGTTTATATATCTGTGTTTATATTTTAACTTATAAAAACACATACACACAAAAACTATCCTTTTGTTATGTTAAATTAGTTCTATACATTATCCTCAATTCACCTCACTTGACCTCAGTTAGGTACCTAAACTTGATGGTAAGAGATACCAACTTCTGTATCCTTGAGAAAGATATACTTACTGCATAATCATCAACTGGACATGCCAATGAATTTCCATAACCTTAAATAAAGTCTATATTATTTTAGGTTATGGAATAGTTAAAAATTGTATAATGTCTATGTCACTTTTTAAACGAATATACGTGTTCTAAATATTGACTTTTACTCTACAGTTTAAACAATCTACCCCACTGTTACAGAATTCACAAATGGGGTATGTATGTGCCCACTTTAGAAGGGCACATACAAAGCTTGACACCGTGAAATACTGACCAAGCCTGTGTATGTAAGTACTGTATATAAGTGCTAGCTTTTTTCCTGTGGGCAATTATGATTGGTATGGCACTGGTATGCACCGCTCCTGCCACAATTTATCCGCAGAGATAGCTTTATGCATGAATAGTCATATTTACTTCAATTTGTTTACTCATGTAAAAATAATTTATTATTTGCATTACAGTAGCATTTAGAAGCTTCTAAATGATTTAAGAAATTTATATGCAGAAATTTTAAAATATGTAATGAGAAAAAATCGCTGACTTCAAAACTTGAAAAGACAAGAAATAGAATGAGGAGGAATACAAAGTAAAAGTGACTCCCGCAAGATTCTGTGACAGGTGGTTGTCAGTCAGCAACAGAACTGTAGCTTTTGGATTTTCCTTCTGAGCCCTCTCCCCCATGAAGATGTGGTTCTAGTTTGCTTTAATATACATACATACATTTAAGTATATATACATACAGTTACACAAATATTGAGAGAAAATGAAAAATAAGTAAGAATAAAAAATTTCAGGTAACCCGTAAGCATTTATTTGATATCTATCCCTAAGTACATGATGTCCCAAAAGCTTACCCTTTTCTCGTTCCTAGCTTTCACTTCGTCAGAGAGATGTACTTAGTATCATCAGCCTTATTTCACTGTCCTACTAAACTGCTAGGTTGAATTACCAGCATTATGAAAAATGCTCACGTCAAGAATTTATGCAACAAACAGTAACGCAAACCACCAAGGAGAACATGACTGAGATTGTATTATGCCTGTTGCTCTCACAGGCATAATTTTTTCTCAGAACGTTAAGTGCATGTAATATTTTCAACATCCTCTTAATGTCCAATTTCTAACATCTACATATCCATGTGTACAGCAGCAGAAGAACACAGGCTTGACATTTGCAACCACAGTTAAAGCTGCTTGGAAGATCCTAAAAGTAACATTGCAAAAACAAAAACAGCTTCTTATAAATTCCATATTGTGTTACATTCCTTCCTGACATCATGTTATAATGCTAAAATGAGTACTTGAGAACACTAGTGTACAACTTTCAGTTTGTTCTATAGATAGTTCTGGTACATCCCAACTTGGATTCCAAATGTCAGAAACAGCAGTAGTGTTTTAATGTTATATATTTTTCAGGCTAAGACTAATGATAGGATAAGCTATATAAATCTGTTATTAGGTATTCTGTTATTAATATTTTTTTTTCTTTTTTCTTTTTCTTTTTCCTGAAAGTGACCTGCATATAGAATACTCAGACACTGATTAGGAATGTCATATGTCAGAGTCTGCAGCAGTGTCTGCTGATTTAGCACATTTGGGGCCACAATAGAAGGCAAATTCCAACACATACAAAACCACATACAGAACTGAAAGCAAAAATTAGTCAAAGCATTAAGATATAAAGAATAAATGGCACCCCAAGAAGATTCTTTTAAATTAACCATATTTTTAAAATATGTTACATTTGTCATATTTAAAAATATATTCACAATCAAATTCTTTGCAGACCCTGGTGGTTAGGTTAATGTAAAAGTTCTCTGTTTCTCTGACCAAGTATGCAACAACTAGAGGGAAACTCAGGGCCAATTCTGCCTTTCTGATTATGGTTTGATATAGGAGGGTCTTCATTTAAAGATGAAAGAGCTCGGTGAGAAACCACCCAAAGGACTGAAATTATTATTCAATTCCAAACAAGTAAGAGAGCTTAATGATTTCTTAGCATGATTTATTGCTGTGCACAAGATGTTAATGGATGATAAAGCTGCCAGTTTGGATTCAAAAACTAATCCAAATAAAAGCAAAGGGTATGCCAAGAAGTCAGTCAAGCTCAAGAGAAAGGGATCAAGTCTCCTACTGTATAAACAGCTGGATTCTCCAGAAATTCAAGTAAGGGAGTAAATCCCACGTCAAACTCTTTGAAGGAAAAACAGATCAATCTCTTTGAAGGAAACTGAAGAAAAGATTTAGGCACTTCATTGTATTTTGCAAAACCTTTCATCCTACTCATAGAGGGAGGAGATATATTTGAAAGAATGTTTGAGAGCCACATTTGTCAAGAAGGAAGTATGCATCCTAGAATTCTGTCATCAAATTGCAGGAAGGACAGTAAACAGCATTCATATAAGGACTAGTTTATACAAACACTGTTTTTCACATCATCTGCTCTAAAAGTGTAATGGCCTGTTCTCAAAAGTAGAGGAGTTGTAACTCTGGAAACTGTAGAGCATCGCAGAATGGAGCTAACATTCTTGTCTTGGAGCTAACTCCCTTGTCTTCTGAGTATCTGCCTAATAGTCATTATTAAACTCATTATTCTACATTTGATTAATCCCTCATCACCATGGTAATGAAGCACAACTGTAATGGTGCATGCATGCTATCCTTTTGTGCATTGTTAAGCCTGTGATCAAAAAACTACATATACCAGAATATTTGTTTTTCTTTCCTGTATGTGAATACACACAAGGATTTTGTGTTTTTGTTGCTGCTGCTGTGGAGTCAGTCTTCTCTCTGTCCTCTATGTCTAAGCATTTAGTAAGATATGTGTTTCCATCATTTGTGTACTTTAATTTAGTGTTTATGGGCTCTATGAGTACTTAATTTCAAGTCATCTCTAAACTTTCTTTCCAGAACTTCCACACTTTAAACAATGTGATGGGCATTGTACAACTATCATAGTTAACTGTTGCGGTGTTGCAAATATGTGAGAAGATAACAAAGCTTAACACACAAAAGAATCATAAGAAAATTTTCGTATGTTGAAGATAAATAGTAACAGCAGCATTTACTTATTAAAGGGAAATGGTAATCAAAGGTCAAATTCTAGAGCCCCTGTGTAAATAAATGATTTTATATTATTTATATATTATTTATCTTATCACTGGTTAAAGACAACTTTTTAAAAATTATTATTTTTTTCCAAACAGTTCCAAAATTTGGTCACCAAGCTGCAAAATTTCAGAGAAATTTTGCAAGCAAAACTCTACACGTTAGGTTTTCTAGCCTTTGTAAAAGCCACACATTTTTCTCAGGGAAGCAAGAGGACAACCAGGAGTGTGCTCTATGAGTAATTTTGTTTCTCTTGCTACAATAATTTCTGTCTCATGGGCCATAATTTTCCCAATTTCTCTGTCATTCTTGGAACAATACTATAAAATCTCAGTTTATCCATAACATTGCTCTCAAAATCACCTTCCTGATTTGCTTGACAGTCTCTAATCCTCAACTCATAAATCAAGCATACAATAAAAAGTGGTGAAACTTCTTAGTAAGCAGTATGTTAGGTTTTCATGGCAAATAAAATAGCCATTCAGTTGCTGATATATAATAATCTTTATGCATTTTCAAAAATTCTAAACTGTGTATAGAAGGTATCCACTTATGAATTTCTTCCCTCTATCTGTTTTATACAACATACATACTGTACAATTAAATGGAGTGCTTTTTACTAAAAATGTGCAGAGGCACAGAGTTTAGAACTTGATTTCCAAACGCACAAAGATCTTTCAAGTAGATTATTTTTTATT
Source organism: Oxyura jamaicensis (assembly GCF_011077185.1). Taxonomy (NCBI): domain Eukaryota; kingdom Metazoa; phylum Chordata; class Aves; order Anseriformes; family Anatidae; genus Oxyura; species Oxyura jamaicensis. The sequence continues at coordinate 2,857,236 of NC_048902.1, read as the reverse complement.
GTTGACGTTCCTTTTAATTGAAAAGGAAATTTATTTTGCTAGCAATTTCTGCTGTCCTGCAGCATGTGTCTTAATCCTCTCAGAGGAACTCTGTTCTTTATCCCATCCCTTTCTCCATCATGTTTGCCTTAGAATACACCTAGAACAATTTTTAGGATCAGTTGTCCACTGAACAGTTACTTCTATATACTTTTCAATGAAGATACTGGAATGAAGTTCATATATATTTGTTCAGGTAGATGTTTTATAAGAAGTGTATTTTTTGTACAGATGATCTGACACAAAAATTGAGCTTTAGTTAATAGAGGAACTTCACCCTAAAGTGCATAAATGTAGTAAACAGAAAAAAAGCTTTGTTTCTTCTTCAGGGTAGAAAGATGTTTTTAATAAGGCCAGTGCAGGAAATAATCGAACAAAAAGATGCTTATTGGCCAGGACTGAAACAATTCTTCATTTATTTAAAAGAATGACAGGAATCAGAAGGCAAATATTTTCCAGTATCTGGTTATCACCAGGAAGTTTCTTTGGGGACTAAGTCTAAACCCTGTGGGTCCATAGACCTTTTATTTACAGACAAGGACATCTCCATGTACGAAGTGCCTTTATATATCAAATATTGCCTGAAAGAAACAGAATTATTATCACTCCCCTTCAGACCATTCTATTAAATTTCTTCTGCCACTGCAGATGCCTCTATTAATTGTTTAGCCATCACACAGGTATAAGATTCAATTCCAATTTTTGTCTAAATCAGCCAGACTACGCTGAGATTTTGTAAACTCTGCAAAATATCTCCAAGGAGCTAAGATAGCTGAAACTTTTCTCCAGGTCTTCATCATGTCACATTTCAATTAGCACAACATCTGTTTCTCTGGATCTCTCTTATTTGTTTCAGCCTTAATATGTGAAACATGCTTCTTTGCTCTTTCTGTATATTTCATTTTTAAAACCCAGCACTCTATCTCCTTTTCTTGCACCAATCAATTAGCTTGCTCTTCTCTACTAGTACAACAATAAGTTATTCAACTTGTCTTTGTTATTGATTGATCCTTCCTCACATATTACATCTCAGTTCTGAGAAATCAACTTGCATCTGTGGTAAATCCAAGATACCATTCTCTATTTTAAAAATTTTCAAGTCAGCCTACATAGACCTTCTCTCCAGGTAGCCATAAATTTGGAGAGTATCCTTTTGTGAAGCTTTTTATTTTTTATTTTTTTCCCCACAAATACATAAATACATTCCTAATACTCTATTATAATGCCTAAAAGGAGTCTCAGCATGATTTGTACAGTTTGCGTTGTCATGATACTATGATAATTCTAATACCATCGCACTGTTTTGCTGAACTTTGCTTTCTGTCTATCCATTTAGTTCTCTTGCATAATACTTTGTTACTTGACTTTTTGGGATGGTTCATATACCATGTGTCTTTAGAGTTCCTGAAACAAAATGTTTCTTTCCATTTACAAGAGCACTAAATCCTTATTCAACTGTTGATTTTATATTCTGTATTTTAAAAAAATCTATATTCAGATTACATTTAAAATACAATTACTGATTCTGATGTATTTCCTGTCCTTATTTTAATAAATCTGTGATTCTTAATTTTTATGGGGAAGGTAATTACTTACTGGTTCAAGACAGGTGTATATGCAGTTTTATCTTCATCTATGATGGTGACCATCAGAGTAATAAGCTGTGCCCAGAAATCTAAATTCTTTGTTGTTGGTCCCTGTTCTTCTTTAGGAACTTCTTGTTTCTTACCCTGTCAAAACAAGATTTTATTATATTTTATATTAGAGAAATTGGAGTAAGTATTATGTGATTTTCACCTACAGATGAAAGACTGTCGAAGACTGTCTTTGAAACTAAGACCCTTTTGAAGACTGTCTTAAGTCTGTCCAGATTACAGTAGTTTGTATAACGGTCTGTATCTGGTTGTGGACATGTCAAAAACCATATATAGTGCTAAGGCACCCAAATCAGCTGAGAAATTTGAATTATAGTGCATGTCCACAATTCAATGAAATACGTTCTTAAAATTCTTGTTGTGCTGAAACTGAGTGTAGGTAAAATGGTCTGTTGAGATGGAACTTTAATATCCTACACAATAAATACCAAACAAATCAATTATAAGGAATATTTCTTCTTTTGCTTTAGATTAAACTATGCTGAAGTTATTGGGCTTGCTATACTCTTCACTCTAAATGAAGAAGCAGATAAATTTCACTTTATTTTGTAATAAGAAAAAATAGTAAAGACTATTGCCTGAAGTATTTTGCATGGAGATTTTCCAAGGACTGATAGATTGGCTAGAAGAACAAATATGTGTGCATTTGTTTAAAACAGGAAGAGGAAAACAGTGCAGAGTAGGAGGGAAAAAAAATCGCTGGAGGTAGAAATACTGGGAAGATGTACCTAGGAATATTCAAGAGAGGTATTGTCTCTCCAAGGACTTTAAAGCTGTGAGCATAACAAGTGAGTTATTTGGTTTCCTTATTTTATTTTGTTTTAATTTTCATTCACGGAAATGGGATTTTGTATGCTCTTTGTAAATGAAAAGGACTGCGACCAGTTTCGTATCCAAAATAGACAGTCTGAGAAGCCCCTTTACATTTTTGTAACCGTCACCAGGAAAGACACGAGGCACTGATATGTCAGATGGATTACCAACATGACTGTCCAGTCGTTAATTAATATTTAGTAAGTAATGCAGTGTTTTATGGATGGAAAGCTTGCATTTTGTGCCTTTCTGTGTGGTTACATGTATAATATTCACCCCTTAAAAAACTCTATCAAGAAATTAATACTTTCTTACCTTGTTAAAATGTATATTTATATTTTTTAAACATACATTCCCTGTGCTTCTCATTTGTAGCCTACATATGACCAATTGAATGGACTCTGTTTCTCTTTGGATAGGCCTATATTAGTAGTATAGTGTATTAATTAAATGTTTTCTTAACCTCAATTAACTTTTATCTATTAACAACATTTAGAATGGCAGAAAGGGAATTTGAGCAACACTTAATTGAAATGGTGTTAGCTGTCACTGTGGAGAATTTTAGAAAAGTATCATTAATCACCCTGTTGCATACTTAGCTGATACACAAATGATACGGCGTCAGTGTCTAATGCGACTGAAATAAAGGTGAGGCTCAGAAGCAGTTGTAAAATGGATGGTGTGATTAATATCACCAGCAATTTACAAATGCCCATGCAAACAAAAGAGCTTTTCAAAATGGAAATGATTATTGGAGCATTAATGTCACTCACCAGGCCTTTCCCTGGTGTACATTATATAAGACCTTGTTTCTATAACAAAGATTTTTTCCTACTACTTTTTTTTTTTTTTTTTTTTTTTTTAAGCAGCTAGTGCATGTTTCAGAAAAACAACCAAAAAAAAAACAAACAGCAGTTGTAGAAGATAAAGCCATTTCACATTTAGTTCAACATCTTATCAAGAGCTATATTTCTACAAAATAACAACAACAAAAAGCAAAAAACTATGGCACGTAGCTGAAACTCTTCATGATTTTCACATGTGTATGTAAATCACAGGAGGTAAAATTCTATTCTTCAATATAGATAACAAAAAATACTTAGTTTACAAAATTTGAGTAGCACAAGGAGGTGACCTCCATAAAAACTCTCTTGTACAGAAATCCTGTAAAGATCAAGATGAAGGCAAATGTAGAAGGTGGTTAACATGAGTTGCGCACTCATGGATATAATATGCAGGAGCCTATCACTTCTGGCCAGATGGAAATGCTACTGTTTAAGTAAGAGTAACATCATTCACAATATGATTCAGGCAAGAAATGAACCATAGTAAAGCCCCAAGCCTGTAGTGGGCCTAAGCAAGACAGCAGCTGCTAGTCTTTCCCTTGAGTGAGAGCAGGTGCTGGCCTACATATAAACCATTTCTTGTTGCTTTGGGGCTCATTGGTTTCAGCTCTCGCTTCTCACAGCTCAAATCTCAGCTGTACAGCTAAAACATGAACTTTCTCTGCTGCACCACCATGTTAGGATGTTCTCAGTTTTCTTTCCTCCCTCTGAGCAGAGGAAGACTCCATTGCATGGGGAGGCAAGCAAAGATAAGAGAATGGTTAATGAAGAAGGCTAAAGGGTGGAACCTGGGGTAATTGGGTTAAGGGTTTTTGACACAAGGCTAATGAAATATTAATCACAATTTTGGTTTCTACTTCATTGTTCTAGTTGTGATACCAGAAATAACTCTGCAATATGGTTGGATTCAATGAAAAACCTTCAGAGCTACAGGTTCCAAAAAGATATATATTTAGCAGTCAAACTGCAGCAGTTAATTCAGTTTTTTAGTTGAGTGAATATACGTATATTTAATTACTGTTTCAGGACTTCACACTGCTCTATCAATAAGTCCAAAACTTGAAAATAATTGAGTAAGACAGAAATATTATAATGTCACCTTATCCACCCTTCTGTTCAAAAAAAAAAATAAAAAAAAAATGATTTGGAGACAGATATAAATTTAAACTTGTTTTACATTCTCTACCAAAACAAAAAGACTATAATGTCTCTGCATTTTCAACAATCTACTAAATAGGGAGAAAAAACTATTTCATGAATTCACAGATTAAAAAAAGTGGAAGTTTTATAATACAGATTAGCATTTGTAGGTATTGCAGTGCTGTGCAGAACTAAGATTACTTCATATTCCACTTTTAACAGTTTACTAAAATGACTAGCATTTGCTGATAAACTCTGCAGACTCTTCAGTACCCAGTCTAGCAACAAATCATATTATATTTAACAAAATGAAATTGCAGTAGAGTAAATGCTAGCAAAAAAAGGAACTGTTTATGAGGCAAATAGAAGTGATGTTTGACGTTGCTGCTCCAAATTCATAGTGGTCTTTAGCTTGCAATATAAGCTGTTTGAGAATAAACACATGAGCATTCATTGTGTTTCTTGATTATTTTCGGGATAAAAGCTGGCCTGGTTATTGTTATCTACAGTCATTTGGGTAAAATGTCATTGGATAGAATTAAAATCCCTCCCCTATATTCATATTTAAAAGTTTAGTGCTCTCAGACTACACAGTCTCAATCAAGGTGATCACAAAAAGAAGGAACAGACATCCTTTAAAAGATAAGGAACAAGAATAATTTTAAAACAATTCTGCATTATGAAACTGGAAGCCTAATAACATAAAGACAACAAAAAGTGGTATCTCAGGGAAAAGAAATTACATATAAGAAGTTTAATGAGCAACAAAAATGCATGTAGGGAAGTGGGAAACTTTACACAGCCCTTCACCTTCTCAAAGATAATGACAACAAATGCTTCATTATTTGTGGCTATTTCAGATTAGTTTCAGAAGTGTAATCTTTGCCCAGCCTTCTCAGACTATCTCTACAGAATCTGCTCTCTCTCTACGTAGCTTCAGCAGACTTCCTTCTGCAATTATTCATCAACCCTATCATGCTTATATGAAAAAGGAAATAGGGGAAAAAGACAAAGCATACGTTTACTCAGTTGTACTTCATTACAAAGAGGTAATGTATATATCATTTGTACATTGTGTTATTTTTCCCATATAATATACCTCTGTTTACAGTAGTATCAAGGTATCTGCAGCAAGATGCATTTCAGGCATTTTAATAGGAATTCAAATAATTCAAGAATTTCTTATTACTCCACAGAAAAAATCAATATAAACCTATGACAAATAATCATTCAGAAATTTCTTATTCATTGTGATTTGATGCTCCTGCAGCTTCATAAAGGCTTAAAGGTTACTGGACTTACTAGACAGTTCTTATGCAGGTGAATACATTCAATTGATTTTCTAGAAGAGTTCTGCCTAGAGGTGTTGGTGAGAGTTTCTTACATTTGAAGTTTGGGAGCTAGAGGTAAGTTTTCTTATCAGGATTCTCTGTCAGGAGTCCCACATTAGAAAACACATGTTCATTTCAGAAAAGTAGAATAGATAGCATTTACTGCTTTTCTTGGAATGTAGGAATTCATATTTTTGATTCAAGTGAAATATGCTGTCAAATTAATTTTGATATTTCATATCATGTAGTATTAATGTTCTTATTTATGATATACTACACTGCATATGTGTGTTTTCAAGGCACATATGTGTGACATCTGGGACATGACAAATACTATAATTATTTTGCCTTTACAGTTCACCCTGATGGACCGTTATTTAGAAGTGCTATGTAATTATCCTCTGGTTTCTTGAAGCAGCTACTAAATCCTGGATCGAAGTACACATCACAGGTGATAAAATATAAAACTGGAAATATAGTATATGATTTTCAGCAAATGCTAATACTTCTCTTCTACAGTCACTGAAGTGTAATACTGGAGTTTGAAAAATTGTTTTCCAATTACAAATCTTAAATGAACAGTAATCAATCTAATTTCATTTTCCCTAAAGCCACAGGACAATTTTACAGCCACGTCCACTGTAAAGACTAATTTATGAGTTGACATTTTCATTTTGAAACTCATCTTGTTAACCACTTAAGCATTCATAGCCATCTTTGGATGTTCTTATTATATAATGCTCTTTCTCATATGAATAAAATGAAAATAACCCCAGTGCTTTCATGTGAGGGAACACTGCAATGCTTTCTATTTACTTATTGTAAACTAACACCAATGACTAGCATGTTTGCCCTACCTGGTCCACTAACTGGAAGTAAAGATCATAGCAGTTGTCAAATATGTATTTATAAGTTGAGTCCAGGCAGGCTCTTACACAGTCTTTCACCACGGTACTGGCTCGAGGTGGGCTCTGTAATTCAAGGACCTAATAAAATATTTCATAAATGATAGAATTTTAGAATCATGTAGAATAGAATAAATACACATGTTGCAATGAATATAGATCTGCAATACAAGATGAAAAGTGTTGAAATATAATAATTGTAAAAATATTAAAATATATATATTGGCTTCAGGTTATCTTAGTTTATAAATGCATTAAAACATTTACTTCAGTTCAGCAATTAAATGGTATCTCTAATCTTTATTAGAATGACATTATTCATATGATGAATTTAGCTTACATACCCAAGGGTTTATGTATGAAGGTTTTCCTCTATAAGATATCATTAAACCATATAATTATGTGATTTTCACTGCATATCAAAGAAACCACTCTTCATTTTCTAAAGCAGTAGCTTCAGCTTTTTACTCCACTTTAGGATACATAAATATGAACTTGAAGTTAATGAATCATTTAATTCTCTTTATGTTGTGCCTACCACAATGACATCACAAGCTATTGTTACAAGGTGCTTCATGATCTTGTATTCCCATCCACCATTTTCATTCTAAAAAATCTTTAGAACTGGTTCAGTTCTGAACCACCTAGATATTTTGCAAATAAAGGACAATACCTTCATTCGAAAAAAAGTAATGCTGGTAAGCAGGTCCACAGTTGATTTCAGATCTTGAAGTCTTTCAGAATTGCTGGCAGGAAAGTTATCCTGTTGAATCAGGAAGAGAGGAATCAAGTGAGATGGGAAATAAAGGTATGATCCTTGAAAAACTAGGAAAAAATAATCTGGGAAAACAAAGATGATGCTTGGAAGGATTAGAAAAGTTCATCTGCTGCCTGAGTTCTGCTTGTGAGAAAGTCAGTGATAAGTATCCTTTTGATGCAAATAGGAGCACTCCTGATAATGCTACTGGCTTTGTAATACAAATGTTTTAAATTACTACAATATTTTCAGAACATTGATGAAGTAAAGACAGTACAAAAAGTCTTTGGAAGTCTTGCTAATGGAAATCATTTATGGATTTTCCATGGCACTTAATTCACTTGTGGGCTTACAGTCTGTAGTAAGGTTACTGAAGGAATCTTGATTTTTTTTTGCTGTGATCTCTAGGTTAACAGGCAGAGTTGGAAAAAGCTGTTATTTAAATGGTTTCATACTAATGAAAGTCATCCTCATGCCCTGAAAAAATTGGAATAACCTTCTTCAGTGCTAAAAGAACTTAAAAACAAATTTACATGCTCCATGAAGATTTAAGTCTTAAAAAGTGAATGTGTGCAGCTTCTACTACCTGTAATACCTTGAGGTTCTTTTAAACATTCCCTTCCACTCTTTCCACTTTAGAAAGCAAGCCAGATGAACAGAGAAATCCCTGAGCTATATGCAGCCATTCCTAGGAGCTGAAAGGAGAGCCATAGCTGATGGATCCCTTATAGCTTATGTATCACCTAAACGTTTCATCACCCAGTGAAATGGAGAAAGAGAGGGAGTTCAAAATGGTATGATAATTGGCTGGTATTCAGTGCTTGCTTCTTTCCAGTAAAGGCTGGGTTTGGAACACAACAAGTGGAAGGAGCTTCTATGTAGCACAAATGAAACTGGGGATTCCTAATCAAGAAAAATGGGGAGTCAGATCCCAACATTCCTAGGATATCATCTTGGTGACTGTAGAACCTCTCAAAATAAATACAGCAGCAATTCCAATTTACATTACGTAAGTCTATGAAGGCAATCTCAGGTGAATTAACTTAATCATGTTGTGAACTAATTTAAATGAAGTTGTTGAAACCTACTCTTTCTTGAATATCTGCTCATCCTTTGACTCACTGTTAGCTTTTGGGAAAAAAAAAGGGGAAAAAAAGAAAAAACTTTTTCGAATTGAGAAAATAGTTAAAATGCGTCAGTTCTCTTTTTTTTTTATTATTTTTTTGTTGTTGATGTTGTTCCTAAGGATTTGAACTCTCCTGTTAGCACTCAGTATCTCAGTTTCTATGCCACAAGAGGGATTATCTCTAAAAGATCTTTAATCGGATAAAGCACACAGGGACGTTTGTGGAAAAACACATTTGAGTTGTCCTCTAGGTAGAATATGGTGCACATACCCTGTATTTAGATAAATCAATCCTCAGAGAATTGTGCAATTGATCCAGAAGTTTTATGAACTTTTCCCTCTGTAAAATGAAAACAATAATATTTTGCAGTAAGAACTGGCACAACTTTGTAATCAAGAATAAAATTATAGCTTGCACTCCCCACCACCTTAAAAAAAAAAAAAAAAGAAAGAAAGAATGCATTTATCTACTAATTTACATTCTTAATTCATTTGAAAGATAGATTGTTTTCCATTGTTTCATGTAAAAGTCCTGGTCTGAGATATCTTTTACAACTGTGTTTTTGCCTTCTAACCTATATTGTAATTTACTTGGTATGCATTCAACACTGTGCAGCTGTGCAATGCATTAGTGAGGTGATGTGTGAGGTGACTCTCCTAAACAGTATTTTCCTTTCTTAATGATTGACACATTCTTAAATAACTCAAGCAAAATACCTAGAAATTGAAAAACATTGCCCAAAGTCTCTGACCAAAAATGCATCAATTCAATTTAAAGCCCATAGTTATCTTATCAGTCCATACTAAAACAGATGAACTTGTACAAGTTTTTTTTATTTGCCTTGTAATTGCTTACACTCTTGAAGAAACCACTTCCCCCCCCTTTAATATGTAAGAACTTATGTTCATTTACAGCAGAATTTGATGTAAAAGTACAATTGAAAATAACACTTCAGAAAACATTTTGCCAAGATAACCTGCTGATTTGTGCCATTTCCAAGTAATACTAATGAGAGTTTTTAATTACCAGTCTTAATATTAGAACATATACCATAGTCCACTGCACAAAAATCTGCATACTATGTGAAAGTTGCAGTCTACTGGAAATAGCAAGATCTGATAGCTCTCAGAATGATATCCCTCAAATAGGATACACACTAATTTGAAACCAGAGTCCTTCATGCACTGTCACTTGATGCTCAGCGAAGCGCTAACCTACATCCAAACCTACTAATTTGGCATGGTTCCCATAAGGAATCTTTTTTTTTTTTTTTTTTTTTTTTTTTCCAAATCCTTCCCAGCTGTAGCCTGAGGACTTGAATTTGAGATGCTCTTTTTGATGAAGTGCAGCTATCCACTAACAAATACCTTTTGACAAGAAAGAAAAAGAATCCAATATTTTGCCTATAAGTCAATTGTTTGAAGAAGGATCTCCAAATCTCTATTAATGATGCTTACTACTGTCTTTCCATCCATCTGTTGAACTATGAATTGGATTGGAACTTGCGTCAAAAGTAAACTGTCATTAACATCAGAGAGAGGATTTAATCTCTCTCCAATCTGAGGATAAAAGAAGGTAGTTCTGATCATTAGCAAAATGGAAGGAAAGAACAGGAAATCTGTTTAAAACATTCTAAATTTCAAAATCTGGGTAAAACCTGAAAGTCTAATTGGGCTTGAACACGGAAAGAGTTGTCTTGTTTCAACAAAGACGTAGAATCATACCATAATAAACCATCAATGAGTTTATATATATATAAAAAAAAGTAGAGTAAGTACATAGCAAAATAAGTACGTATTTCACTGTCACGGTAAAACAGTAATTAAACCATAAATATTCTGATAGTGCTTTTCATCTATGGAACTTTTTTACTCTCTAGAATGGAGCAGCATTAATACTCTTATTTCAAAGCAAACCTCTAGCAGCAGGAGATAAAATTCCATTTCAATAACATGCTATCTCCAAACTAAAGACACAGACCTGGGTTCATATACATGGGAGATGTACCACCAACCTTAACATTTAAAATGAATTAACATTTAAAATAAGTATTTTCCTTAAAAACATTACTGCATGGTCTTAAATACAATGATTATTTAATGGAACTTACATAAAGACTTCTGACATCCCCTAAATTTAAAAATACATTATTGCATTAGTATTATTAGTGTTAGTACTATTTTAGGAGTATTTTGAACTAATTGTTGATTATTTACTGTATTTTACTGTAAGCTGTAACATTAGATCCTAAGAACACTCAAGATTCAGCAATAATAAAAAACAGTATTTGGTATTATTACTCCACAAAATGGTGTTATTTCTTTTTTTAAACCATGAGTTCAATCTTAAAGATGCCTGTGTATGAAATGCAGACATGTTTTGTTTCAACTATTCAAAGTATGAAAAAATTACACAGGAATGTTGTCCTTAATCCTTGCCAGCCTATGTGAAAGCAGCAGACTGTTTGCAGTAGCAAGATCTGCAAGCTCTCAAAATGTGTGACTGAATCCACATCACCCTCAAGATAGGATATTTTCTATATCAAACACTGTTTGCTACAAATCAAAATTTCTTTTACCACCCAGAACAATTTTTTTCTTTAAAAAACTAAAAATTTACACTTGTTCCAGGCACAGATTGGATTAATTTATTGCATATAATCTGATAGTTGTTTGTGACTTCTGATGGGAAGACAAAAGCAAAATTAGAAATAGATTTGCCTTGGTTTACTAGTTCAAATGTATAATTTCATAATGTCTTGAAAATCTTGAAAGTCATGTGTTTCTATTATCCTTAATGATGTAAAAGAACATTACAATCTCTGACACTACTTCACACCACTATAATTTGTATTTATTAAGTTTTAATTGTTTTATATTTAATTTAATGTCAATAAACTGTTTTAAAGAAAATTTTATGTTTTCATACATACTGTTAAATGAGAAATTATTAGATATCATATACAAATAAGGAAAGGAATGAATGCATTTTTCAGCATCAAATTGCGTTTATAATCTACCTCTGTGTATGTAATGTGTAATAGTAGAAATATGAAAGCAATGCCTTTGAACTACTGGTTTTCTTTCCTGCTCTTATAGTCCCAGTGAAGGTAAGGGAATAGATTAGACAGTGTATTTTAATTTGGTTGTCATATTTTATCTACACTGTAAAATATATATCCATAGAAGGAAAATCAACAACAACAAAGTACTACCACATCTTGAGGTTCTGGTAGTCTGCCTAAATTTTCTGACATCTAGGTCCAGGGCTTGGACAGTGCACCATATTTTGGCAAAAAAATAATAATAATAATTAAAAAATAAATTGTTATAGACAAGTTGTTTACAAGTATTTATGGCTAGATTTATTAGGTTAGTATGAGTTTGCTAATGACATGCCCCAAGAAAGCAATTGTAAAATGTAATTAGTCTAGTGCAGTTAGTCTGCAAGACCCATTGCAATAAAGATAAAAACTAGTTGTTAAAGATTTTAGTTCTATATGTGTGTGCTGGTTTTTTCTACCCTATATTCCTTGCATATAACCATATAAGGGTTTTAGAAGGAAATGAATAGTATCTTCTTTAGTTTTTGTAGTGGTTGATTGTAGACTTGGTAAAATCTTCAAAAGCTAACTGCAACACTCATTCTTTAAAATCACCAACTTTTTTAAAAATTATTATTTTGAATTTAGAAGTTAACATTGTGTCATATATTAGAAAATAAGGATCAGTATTCTATTGAAAAATAAAATCTACTTACCCCAAAGTTAGTAGCTGCAAACCTATCTGAGGCAGATACATTAGTTGTTGCTGTAGTATGAGCATAGAAAGCATTTATATTGGCCAACAATGTACTCATAACAGCTGGAACACCAGGGCACATATACTTAGAAGACAGACAGGAAAAGTGCCTGTAATTCAAACAAACTGACAGTTATTTAAGGTGGCAAGGATTATGCACTTTCTGTCACCACCATTTCTTTTCAGCTGCAATGGTGTGATTTTCAAGCTATTTCATGGACAATTGTACAGATAAAAATGAAGAAATCCAGATGCTTGATATAATTACGACTTTTCAAATGCTGATATTTTCAAACTGAACACATCAGAGTCACGTTTGCTTCTCACTCTGTTAATCCAAGGAGAAAAATATAATTTAACTATCTTAATTGCTATTAAGTAAAACATTAATTATTAAACACAAACTTAAAACCAATAATGAACTTTCAATCATAAAAGGTCACAAGTGATCTGTACTCAATTAGAAAAGAATTTAACTGATAATAATACAAAGACTCAAAAAATAATTTTACTGTGGCTTATATTTTAGGCAACTTTATTATGAAAGGTAAACATCAACTTTCAGGTTCACCATGATTTGACTTCTGCCTAACTGAAATTGCTGCACTTTGGCTCAGGACAGTAAACATAAGTCTGTTAATCCTGAACCAGCTTCATGTTGGAAAATGTAATTTTTAAAGATAGAGAAGTCCATCACTGAGCAGGTCTGGGGCTTTGCAGAGAAAAGGCTTTATCTCCCAATTTCTGCTGAGTCTGAGGAGATTTGTTCTCCCACAAGCCTGTAGATGCTGTCCACCTCCCTACATCTGGAATGTTTTGATGCCAGAGAAAAACTACTGCACAGCCAGTCCTGTGGCATGGAGATTGAACTAACAAGGGAGTATACTGCACAGTGTACTGCAAGCACATCACATAGAAATATGGACATGCATTTATTTATACAGCAAGATACACTACTGGAGCATGTAAATGAAGCTCAGAGTGATGAACTCAGTTGATTACTGATGGCTGAAGCTGTCAGTAGAAGGATGAAAGAATTCATGAACCTTATACTCCCGTTATGAGCAGTTCATTTAGAACTGTTTAAGGTACTTGTGAGATCTGGCACTCAGAAGTTTCCTGCTCCAGTATGTAGAGCTATATAGGTCACTGTACAAATATGAGAGTTCATGCCCATATCATGTTAAATTCTACAGTAAGAGAAGGAAGTTCCCCAAGCTCAACACATCCCTCAGGATGCCAAGATTTAGCCATACTAATGTTCAGAGTTGATAAATTGAAGTATTTTTGATGCAGTTCTAGCTTGTATTCAACAGAATCTTGTAAGGATTTGGGATGAGTGCTGATCACAAACATAATAACAATGTGACATGATTTTGTATTAGGTTTTGAATAGTTCTGACTCACTGACTTGCTAGTAAACTTTAACTTTTTGTAAAGAAACCAAAGACCATTACTGCTCACAGCACCTTGGACAAACAAGTACAAGAAGCCACTAATTCTGACGTCCACCCAGGTCTGAGTGGAAAAAGCTCTGATTTTTATAATTTTTTTTCATGGGAAACTAGAATTCATTAGGTAACATTTTAAACACTGCTGAGCAGTGAAAACACAGCAGCCTAAATTAGGTCATCCGAGAAAAAAAAAAAAAAGTTAATCTCTTGTAAGTATACAGTATTTGAACTGGAAGGAGGTCTTGTATAACTCATTTACTCCAAATGTTTAAAACAAAAAGTCAGAAATACCAGTTTTAAGTTTACCTGTTTACTTGTTCAAAATAAGAAGTATGCTTGGGTCTCTCACATCACTGGCGTAGTCTATTTGCAGATGCTTTTTTTTTAATAGTTCTTTAGGCAATCTGTTATTTCACATCTGTCAAACAACTCTTACTTTTTCAGTTAGCCTATATTTTTCTGTTGTGTGTGTAATTTAAAATGGAGATTGGGATGTGCTGCAGAAGGCAGCACATGAAGGTGCTTCTTTTGCTTTTTAAGTACTCCCTCTCAGTGCACAGACTCAGACTATGAATGCTCATTTACAGATTCAGAAATGAGCTGAAAATAATACTCTGCCAGTACCTCACATTGCTCCAAAACAAGCCCTCTCCAACACTTTCATTTACTTCAGAAATGAGACATCTAAGTTGCAATGTTTATTTCAGCAATCCGTGTCAGGTCACAGACACATTTAAAAAGAAGGAAACTCCAAAACTCTGCAGATGTCCAGGTTCAGGAATCAATTTTCATTAATGTGCCTGATCTCTTCTGCTCAGTACCTAGATATCAGACATGGGTTCTCTAAAATTATTGGCCAAACAATTCCTAACATCCTTAGTTAATGAGACAGGTTACAAAACCTGTACATTTGAAGACAAAGACAGACATTTGAAATACTACTCACATCAACTACTCACAGCAAAGTAAAAGTGATCCTAAATACAACCACCTATCATTACAGCTAGGTTATCACTATGGTCAGTATAGGAAAAGTCTTGAACTCATCCTAGGTTTAAAGTGTGCTTTAATTATCAATGAGCGCTGGCTGGCATCCCAGCCAGACCCAGTATATGTGTGATCCATAAGGTAGTTTAAAGTAAAGAAGTAAACAACTTGCCCTGAAATTGAAAAGCAATTACATGGAAAACTTCTAAAATCATAATTTTCTAACACTTTTACATCTCACTAGATAAATCCTCTTACAATTTAAGTTGGTTTCCAAGAAAAAGATCAGGCCATTAATTATGCATGTACAAACACCTAAAGAAAATCCCACCACGTATTTGTATTCATATTCTTTTTTTTTTTTTTTTTTTAAATATTATTATTATTATTATTTTTGCTACTTTAGAGTATCATTGCAAGTCTCTGAAGTATTAAGGACATAAGATTACAGCAGAAGTAGACAGTGTGATGAAACAAGGTTTTAATCCCCCCAAAGCTAGGCTAAGGAACTAAATAATTGCTGGATTTTCTAGTTTACATAGAGTCTGGAAGAGAAGAGATCCAGCTGGGGATGGGAGGCAGGAGAGGCACACTTATATTAAAGAGAGTCTAGGGCTTCAATCTTCATATGAGGGGTCCTTTTGTATCTGCAGCCTTTCAAGGCCAAGCCAGGAGACCGACTTCCTGGGCTTTCTCTAGCATTAGACTCTAAAGTATTTTCATGCTGGGCTTATATATCACAGCCTTGCACTGATATGGTGGCATATATTGATACTTAAAACTCCTATCATGCTAGTCATGTTCAAAGTGCTTTGCAAACATTTCTCAGCATTCCTAGAAAGTAGATCATTAAGTGCTATTATCTAAATTTTATAAAATTGAGAGAAACTGCTCAGGTATACACAGCAAATCAATCACATGGACCTGGACTAGAACTCAGCATTCTGAGCTCATAGTGATAATACCAAACCTTCCATTCATTGCCAGTATTTTTCAGAAGTGCATTTAAATACCGCAACATGAATCTGATAAAGATGTGACCAAGATACCTACTTAAGAAAATGTTTTAACATATCTCATGTATTTTCTTCAAACTGGAAAAACAATAATTTCCTTTGTATAAAATAAAATAGTGATATCAGATTATTTTCGCCAGTTTTAGGTAACCTTAAAGTTAATAGAAATCTCACCAGATCTATTTACCACATGCATTTTGAGAAAACACATGTAGAGATTATCAGAACTATCTTTTAAGAAATTGACACCAAAATAATTAACATACAATTGTATCACTGACTTACAATTTCCAAAAATCTTCTAATAGACCTAAAGATCCTTAGCACATGAGTGCTAAGCTAAAAATAAGAAGGCACTAATAACTCCACTCATGCTCAGAGTCATACTTCTGGTGTGTGCTCTACCAAGGGGACTCAGCAGCAGCTGCTATGTGAGAAACCATTAATATTGTATCAGCTGCCCTCAGGAAACAAGACGGACTGTGGAAAAATAGTTTGGGTCAACATTTTAAGTTCAGGGAGATCTCTTCTGGAGGTTCAGCTAATGACTAAATGTTGAGCTACCATCTTGAAAAGACACAAATTGTATTTATTTGTTGTAGGGAAAATTTGAACCTATTGATATAATTTTGTTATGCCCTTACTTAGATCACTGCTTACAGGTAGATCACTGTTCTACCTGTAATTTGGGTAGTGATGTTGATGACAGCATCAGTGTCAAGCAACAGTCGTGAATTTTTGCTTCTGTGTCTTTAATAAAATTGTCAAAATTTACAGAACCATGTTTATCACATCCAATAATATCCATGACTCTGACAGTGCTGATAACCCATGTAAGAAATCTGAAAGCCAACTGGCTTACTAGTACTTGCTACAATAAAATAAAGTAAAATAAAATAAAATAAAATAAAATAAACAGAAAACTTTATTCCTTGTCTTTGTAGATCCTTGGAAAAAGCAGCCAATAGCATGGGTAATAACTAACACTTCACATTTGGCACATGATGTCACAGCAAACATTGTCAAGTCTCACATACTTTGGAGTATATATTGTACTGCTTAAGTCCTGTGTTTAAAACCAGGTCTACTGGCCTTATTTTGAAACTTTCCTGCCATTCAATTTCCTGACCAACTGTCAGTGCAAAAATTTAATTTACAAATTATGAGATATACTGTAGAAATATTCTGCAACTAGATTCTTGAGTGTAAAATGCTTACACAGTGTTCCTTTGGGCCAAGTGATTATGTTCAAATTGTCTCTCTGTTCTATGGGAAAAAATTGCTTGCTTTTAGTAGGAGGACATCGTTACAAAATGGAATCTAAATTAAGAAGCTGTAAATTTTCTCCCAACAAGTTGTTCTAGGAGAGAAACATGATTTCAAACACAAATAAAAAACAAATAGGTAATAGTCCAAAAGATAATTCGACATGACAAATCTACAGTTTCTTCACTACTCTTCTCCCCAAAGTCTGAACACACTGAGACATGTCTACAGATGAATCAGCAAAACAATATATATACGTATATATATTCATATGTAAATATTGAGATTACATTAATTACAGATTTTATTCCTAACTAACTTAAACAAGTTGTGCTCTTAAATATTATGTGGACTACCCCTCAGATAGGGATTACTGATAATTAAAATGGAACATTTTAAAATGTAAATGGACATGGGTATTGGGGCAATGAGATCATAGTCTTGGTTTCCTGTGTGAATTACTTCTGACTACCAATTTCAAATTCACTTTCTTATTATACTTGCTGGAAATGCTGGGCTTGCAGTTATAAACAGTAAGGAAATTGGTGGAAAAGGTACAGAAGAAAACAAGAACAGAAAGAGGACAAGCCAAAGTAGGTCATGTAACTTAAAATGACTTAGAATTTTTGTGCAAGGATTCCTGAAAAATATGTTGCAGTATTTGCCCAGTTCCAAGTTAGATGTTCAGACTAAATTTACTTCCTTTTAATCAAAGTCTGTATGTTATGTTTTATACTAATATAAAAATAAAGCATCTTCTTAATATGAAAATGTAACCCATTCCTAACCCTGTTAAATGAAAAAGCTTTTAAAATGCTTGCATGTCAATTATATTTCTATTATTACAATGCTGACTTCTGCTACATTTGAATTTTAAAATTCAGTTTCAAACTTTTTCCAGTACTCTGATTTTTTCCTGTAGTTTTTCACACAATCATAATAAAGACATGAAAGAGGAGAACCTTCAAAGTCACCTTTTCAATTAAGACTGCTCAACTGAGTACTGCCATGCTGTACTGAAGTAACAAGTTACTTGGGCTGTCGGTAAGAGGAAACACTAATGCTAAATGGAGACCTGCTTTATTTCCCTAGCAAAATGGTAATAATAAACCTCCCTTGGCATCAATAGCTGTTGTGGATTCATCTCTTATAACCCTGAGTTATATTTTGTACGGATAGCAAGAACAACTTTATCCCTTTAGAGATAAACATTTTGGTAAAACTGGCATATCACTCTAAATCAAGTTATAAAATTATAATACTATGCTAGTTAATAAGTACCATATATTAATCAAGATGTAAAGACATACATGGGTGATGGAAATTTAAACATGAAAAACGAATCAGTAGCAAAGAATAGGAAATCAGAAATTCCAACTTCTATTCATGAAACTAGTTCATGAATTCCTCTGTAGGTAGTAGGGATATACAATACCATGGGGGAACTGTCAAGTATAATTAATTCTTCTGTGCAATGTTAAGGTCCTTGGAGGAAGAACATTAAACAAGTATATATTACAGATATACCCTCTCCTTTTCTAATAGACATACAGAACAATACTTCACAATGAGTTATATGACGGGAAAGAGATGCTCATTGCAATACCAGATGTTGTCATTACATTCTGCAATAGAAAGAAAATGTTATATGTTTATACTCATACTATAGAAAATATAGTATTCCCTCATACTATAGAAAAAAATAATTATTTAAGATGTGCTGTAAAGAGATGGAGGAAACAAAATGAATGTTCTGATTTAAAATTCCATAATATCAGCTTTCTGTAATGTCAATGAACTCATTTGGAGTCCTCTGCTTTCGTTTGTCTGCAGTAAAAGCAGAATGTAACCCCTTTCACTGGCAAACTTTTTACAGGACAAGGTAAGAATATATGGTATTCTTGTATCACCAGGCTTCTAAGCTCAGTGGTGTTGTATTCTAAAGGTAGCTACTTCAATATAGATAATGTAGTGATATGTTCTAATACTATTAAAAATGGTTTGCATGAATTATTTATGTATATAATAGAAGGTTACTATAGCCATTACTGGCATTCTATGATGATTTCCATATTCCTCGGAAAGAGTATGTAGCCTGTGAAACCCTTTTCTAGGTAGTACAATAACCCAATCCCGTCTAATACAGTGAAGTCTTTGTGACCCTTGCCACACATAAATATTATAAGGATAAAGAAATACATTAGTGATAATACCAGTAACAATTTATAAAATATTTATAATATATCTTAATGCCATTGCATCTGAGTAGCCTTTCAATGAGAATCAAAGGGACACAAAAGACAGAAAGAATTATAAGTCAGGAACCAGGGTGAATGGAAAATGAAAGCACAATGGCTTGACACTCGTTAGTTTTCTCACATCCTCAACAGTAGAGCTAAACAAACAAAAAACAGAAAAAAAAAAAAAACATGATAATACTTACGTCATAGCTTGATAAATATATTCAATTCCATAACGCATTGCAAATTCATCTACAATTTCTTGTGCAGCATCATCAAAATACACCTTCCAGGCTTCGTCACCTCTCACTTCAGGGATTTTTACAACACCATTACCTTTAACTTCCGTCAAGTAATGGAATAGATTCTAAATGCAAGAAATTTTTCAAATAGGAATTTTAAACTTTTAAATGGCATTCTAAAAATATGTCCTATATAATCAGCAATATGC
This sequence comes from Oxyura jamaicensis, assembly GCF_011077185.1. Lineage (NCBI taxonomy): Eukaryota > Metazoa > Chordata > Aves > Anseriformes > Anatidae > Oxyura > Oxyura jamaicensis. The sequence goes on along the minus strand of NC_048902.1, from coordinate 2,837,410 downwards.
TCATTAACTTAGATTTTGTTTATTTATTTATTAAAGGCAACAGAACGTCCATGACACTAAATGCATTTGTCTGTCTGTGTAAGTGTGGGTAGCTGAACTCTGGTAGTATAGGCCTATGATTCAGCACTTTGACCTATCTCACATAAAGGCACCACAGTGAACTGGCACAGGAAGACTGCAAAATAAAGTTGTGCAGGAACTTTCTGTACTCTCCTATACACCCTTGATAATGAATTAAATCATGAAGTTATACAGAAGTATCAAATACAATCTCTGAGAGACACACAGCGATTCATCAGTGATTTTATTTTTTTAATTATTGACAGAAGTAATATATATGATTTCTCCACTATACAGAAATGGTTAGTCTTCTTGATGCCAGCAAGTATGTGTGGAGGATTAAATACTAAAAAACAAACAAACAAACAAACAAACAAAACAACAACAACAACAACAACAAAACCATCACTGTTGGGGAAGAAGTTTTTTGACTCTACCTCTTTTTTTTTTTTTTTTTTTTTTTTTTTCTGACTCCTGCTGGCAAGAATGATGTATTGATGCTACGTTGTTCTGTCTTTGACTATGAACCTTGGTATACCAACCAAAAATAAGCTCATCCTGAAGTGTTGCAGTAGTTTTTATCAACATTCTAATTTTTTATGACATTTTTCTTTATCTGTGCAACAACTGAAAAGTGACTTTTATGATAGCTTGCTTTCCTTAACTTCTCCAACATACCTCATGTAAACAGGTGTACTGCACATGGTAGGGAGCAACTTTCTCCTCTCCTTTTATTTCAACATTGATTTTCAATCTGATAGCACCAGAGACAGCAGATTTATCTGTACGTTTTTCTGAAGGGCAGAAAAACAATATATTAGTAACTATGAAAAATACAAACTGCCATGTGAAAAACTTCCATTTTAAAGCCAGAAAGTCCTGCTGTTGAGAACAAGATAATACCTTGTAAATACCTCACATACAGTTCAGGCCATGAAGCTGAACAGGCTGCATAGCACTTTAAGCAACACTTTCTCTTTTTCAGTAGAAATTATTTTGATTTTCTATCTGGTATTTGCACTAATTATTATTTTCATTATTAACATTTTACTTTAGTTATGAAAACTATAGCAACAGCCCAAACTACTATGTTTTAGAGAAACATAAAATATTCTTAGAAGAAATCTATTCCAGTTCAGCTAAGCTGAGTCTTACAGAAGAAATTATATAAATGACTTATTTCTAAAGCTAGTCCATTTGGTTGCTATCATTGCTGTCAATGACAACTGTCAATTAATAAAATTTGGAATTCATAATGACACATCTTATTTGTAAAAAATATCTAATTTTAATAAGGAAATTAAGCAAAGCATTATTTCCATTGTTAAAAAGAAATCAAATACACATCCATACATTTTACTATGCAACAAAATATTGGCCAGGGAAACAAGGACCATTGATAAGGAAACAAGTGCTTTACAATTTCAGAAAATTATGTCACACAATTCACCTGAAGTGTTTCTGAGAACAGGCAACCTAGATAAAAAAATTACTGACAGTTTTTTGTTATCAAATGTAGGAGATGAACTTTTAAATGGTTACTTCAGAACACTTATTGCACATTAAGGCTTTCAGAATTAAAGATTTTGTATGCTTAGATTTAGATTAAGAGAATATATTCTGAGACACACTATCGTTGATTTACTTCTGGTTCAAAGAGTGATACTTCTTAAGATCTGACCAGACAAGAACATGCAGTCATTAAAGATATCAGACAGCATTTTGAGCTCCAGCAGACTGCCATGAATTTAAGACTAAGCATGTAAACATATTTAACATGTATATAACAGAAGAACAAACAAGTTTCATGAATAATGATGGATGTAAACAATGAAAAACAAAGACAATTAGGTATAGAAGAATGGTATATGCATAATCTTAAAAAATGTAATAAAGTGAATGCACGCAAAGAAAATATTCACTAGTAAAACTTTTTACTATGTAATAATACTGTGAATGGACTAGTCTGAAGTGATGGCTTTTCTTACTTTTTTAAAAACTTGTATATTAAATTGAAATATTTGTCTTTGTTGAGATTAGTTTGCTCTCTGTAATTATAACTCTGGATGGAAACCCAGAAAATATCTTTTATTTTCAAATCGTCCTGAAACATCTAAGATTTTTAAAATTGCATATCAGCACCAAAGCTGCATATTTTGAAGTACCAAATCTACAGATGCTGAGATTCTCCTGAAATTTGTTAAAAAACTAACAAACAAACAAAAAAGCAACAGTAAGAATCATACCTAAATTATACCATACATCCATTTCTCCACTCAGTGTTCTTACTTCAATTATTGTTTGCCCAAGGAAGTCATCTGATTCCTTTTTGAAATGTTGTTTTACTCTAGATTTGATGTCATCATCTTCATCCCATACTCTCACTTTTATTCTATCTGTAGAGTTATGGCATTCACTGTAAAAAGAGTAATAAAATTAAGCATGTCATATATAAGCGGTGTACATTTGTACTGCAGTCTAATTCACTGTGCTTGAATTCTGTATACTTGCTTAACTTCTTGATGTGACAGAATACCGACAACTGCAATAATGAGTGGAATAGAAGTTCGTACCATATTGCCAGGGGAAAGCTAGAGTAACTACAGTAACTTGACTGAATTATGTATACCTGTGGATAGCATTTATGAATGTTGTAAACTACTGAACGTTGAAACTATTCACTTACAACTTACAATGTGTACTTCTTGATGCTATTACTTAACAAACACCTTAGGAAAGATACAGTCAGATCAAGTATTTTTTCATTCATGAACATTATGTAGCCCATATAGTAGACCACAGAAGCAGTGGCCTCTAATGTAACAATAAAAAATGTAAGAAAATCTTAGAGACAATTTTTACTATGGAGCACAAAATTTTTGAGTAACTGATTTGTTTTACTCTTCTCTAAGACCTCAGTTTCCCTTGTAAGGAGAAGTAGGGACAGATTGCCATGCACTAAAAAACTGCAAATTTAAGTGGCTTATTATACCCTCATGAGCTGAGTTAATTTGAAAAGCTTCTGGATGCATGAGAGTGATCCCAGTGGACAACATTTTTTGGTCCCAGCTCCAAGGTCTTAATTTGAGACTCGAATAAGAATTCTTGCCTGAATTCTATTCTAAGCACTACCACTGCTCAATTATCTATTTCAGCAATTCCAGAATTAAAACAGTAATACTATAACTTATCTCCCAACTGGCACCCCTCAGGGTGTGTTCTAAGAATTAATTAGCAGTGGTAATAGGCTTTGGAAGTATAAAGTGCTTTAAATGCCATTATTACTGTCAGGGATCATTAGTCACTAAAAATGGCATGCACTTCCACCCTGCCTCACTGCGACATCACTCAGTATCACAAAAATATTTGTGCCTGTTCATATTCCAAATTTCAACACTGAAGATATCTCTGGTAGTTAAAAAACACTTTTTTTTTTTTTTTTTTTTGCTATTAGTGAGACTAATGAAATCTGGTTTCCTTTTGTCTTATGGCCAGCTCCTCTGACATCTAGCAAACCGCAATCATCAATTGCATCTTCTCTCATAATTGGGATTTTTATAAATTACCCCTTCATATGGACTCCCTGGTGTCTATTACAGGGTGAGCTCATACTGAGGGCACTGTTAGTATCTCTCATCTCTGTTTTCAGAGAACGCGACAGATGCAATATTAGGGAATCTGTGAGATTTCTTTGAGTGACTGCAAAATTCAGAAGTTATTGGCAAGGACTTATAAAAAATAGGAAGACAGATGCAGATGGATCAAAGAAATATCCTTGTCTTACGAAAATAGGCTATACCCAGAACCAAAGCATCTAATTTTCCTAATGGGTAGCCCTGAATTACTGATTAACACTGACTTGCATTTAGATGTGCACTCAACAGAAATTTTAAGCAAGGATTTTCTACTGTGGTGTAGGGAGATCCATCACTGGTGAGGCATTTAGGTAAACCTCATCACCATATCTGTGCTATTAGTAGAAGTCTTGTTCTTGTTTTGCTTCTCGGGGAGATGCCATCTCAGGGAAAAGTACTTCAGTACAAGTACCATGTTTTATTCTCCTGAGAAAACACATATTTCCCTCTAATGTAGCTGATTAAGCTACATAAGCTGATTAAGCTGATTAATGTAGCTGTAGCTGAATATTTATTCAGATGGTCAGCACCACTGTGCTTTCTCCTGATTCGTTCATCTTTTCCATATCTTCTTCTGCTTTAATTTTAGGTTAGTGAGACGTGGTGTAAGCACTACCAATGGGTTTATAATCACATGTTAATCATCTTGTCTAAACCTTTCGTGATCAATCAGGTCTGCTTCTACGTGTTTGTAATGTTCCTATTCGAGACCCCAAAACTTATATAGACTTGTGATGCTGGAAGGGACAGGGTGGATGAATGCATTTTTACATGCCTGCCCTGCAGCATTGAGATTGCAGGGAGATTTACTATTAATCTTACAGAGCTGTCTGCATGATGCTGCTTACCTGCCCAGCCTCTCAGAAACAGCACTTCGTAAAGAGATACACATCCTGCTTTAGTCTATCTGATAACATCTTTGCAGAACTATGGGGATTTGCAAAAATGTGGGATTCCTACCTCTGCTTAATTTGTCCAGGAAAATTAGCCCAAAGAATTCAAGAAAATGCAACGTATGTCACTTTCAAAACGTTCCATCTTCTAGCCACTCCCTATTACACGCTTAGTAAAAGTGCACTAAGGACACAGGAAATGCAAGAAGTGAATTGTTCTTTAGCACACAGAGACTGAAGGTACTGATACTTTTGAAAGCTGAAAAAGTTCCTCTATATTCAGATAAGATAGATAGTAGTTTTAATAATTTATCAACAATCTGGTGTTGCTATAACATTTCTGAATTTACAGAATACTGAACAGACATGAACTAATCCTCATGGCGTTCCTGTTTTTATGCTAATGGCTAGAGTAATGAAAAATGTAATAAACAATGTGTACTAGAAGACGCCCACATAAACTTACTATTAGCTACCCTTTCATGACCTGATTTTAAACCTCATCTATGAGATATGCATCCAGTGTTAAAATTACAAATAATTGATACAGAGTAAAGATGTAACTGCTAGTCAATGAAGATGATGATAGAAAGTGTATGGGGACTAAACTGTCATTTAGTTAAAAAGAAATAAATTCATAATAATAACATAGTTTCCTTGTAAGTCTTCAGTAAAAAAAAAATCTTACATCCGCTAACAAATTTGCAGACTGCGAACAGTTAGATTAGTTGGAGGTTTGTTCACCCCCTCCCCTCTCCCTCCTCCAAAGTGATATTTCTATGACTTAAAGGAAAACATTTTAAAAATAAAATACACTATCTCATTAAAATTCTGCAAGGAATCAGCAGAAAAATTTTGGTTATTTCTGTTACACTGTACAAGTGGTGCTCTTTAAGGGAATTCTAAGGAAAAAAAACATCCAGCTGGATACCTGCAATAGATGCCAGAAAGTCTCCATCAGACACTCTGGACTGAAATATCTGAAGTATGAAGCAATGGTCAGCTTCAACACGGAGATTTCAACTATCATGGTGTCTAAACTACATCAATGTTCTTTAGTGCTAGAAGATACCTGATACATTTTCTCATCATTATCTGATAAAATATACAGCAGTAAAAATGATCAGAGACAGTCTAGTTTGTACAAACATGTTTTTTCTTCCTGAGAATGACTGGAAATCTTCCCACGCAAACTCAATTGGATTTTATATCTTTATCTTTAATGATATTTTCAGTATACTACCAGGAAATCTTCAACAATATCAGAGATCAGGCAAATTCTAACAATTTAATGATGACCCTTATTTTGGCCAAGTGGCAATGATTGTCTTCACAAAAACCTCTTCACTGATCTAATTTGAGTCACACAGTGTATGTTTTCATTCACTGAATGGAGTAAGAGATATCCATTGAAGCTATTTGTCGGAACCATATGATGTCCTTGTGACAGTCAAAATAGAAGGAGTAATATAAAATAATCATCCAGTTATATGAAAGACTTCCGGATTAGACAACTGCAGCTGAAGTGTTAACATAATGAGTGGTTGGAGGAAACATGATCCCTTCAGTCTGCAAGGAAATTTGGAGAGGTATGCTTGCTAAAAAACACTGCCACATACAAACAGATTTCCATATTTCAGCAATTGGAGTCAACTGTTGAAAATAGTCAAGAAAATCGTGAGTGAAGACTTCTATTATTGTGTTGGATGCTCCTAAAGCACCAATATTTTTAGAAGTTTGTACAAAACTGAAAATCATACAGCCAACATATTTTTCTCCCCTGTAACTGAGTGGTCTCTCTTCCCATATCAGACAAGTTCAACTAAAGATGCAAGCAGACAGGCAGCAGTAAGAGCCTGCCTTTGTTATGGGGTTGAAAAAAAAATCATCTATCACTGATGCCTTGTTACTCATTAAAACAATAAAAATCTATTCTGATATCTCCTTTCTGATAATGTGAATTAAAAAAAAAAAAAGCTCTTGTTACCTATAAAATATTAGTTAAGGGAACATCTCCTGGCCTGTTTACTTCTCTAGCTTTTGTACCAAAAATATACATTTCAAGGAAAGATGTATTCTTCCTGTGGTATTCTTTAGTTGATAGTTTACTGAGGTGCATACAGGTGTACAGAAGCTCTCCTGCTGTTATTTCTTGAGTTCTCACGTTGAAATCTATGCCAGTATCCCAGCTTCCTGTGGCATGGATGTTTAACAGCATTACAGAACGTGCTGTTAGAAACATTCACTCTGCTAGCCATACAGTCATATGAGGATTATGTATGATTCTGCAACCTGAATACTGCCCTCACTCTATTTGCTTTGACAGAACAAATGCACACTGGTGAGCCATTTTTTCCAAGTCTTTGTTTCAGAATAGAATGGGAAATTTAAATGAATGTCTTGGTAATATAATTAAATACAAGATTTAGGATTTTTTGATGTATTTTATTTCTGAATTTAGCATTTAAGAGATATAATGATGATTAGTATTAGATTTAGACAGGACGATCAAACATCACTAATAAAGCCTAATTTAAATGAAACTTCCTGAAATAGTTATATTAATCCAGTTTAGATTTAATCTTGTGATTAAACATTTATAGTTTACTTAATACACTTTAGAAATTCTCATAAGCTTTCAAGTGAAATCTAACACGTTAAATAACTCAGGGAGATAACTTTATTTTAGACAGTGTGTTATAAAAATGATTGAAAATATATTCAGTTGAAGGCACATATAGGAGATTATATATGTATATATGGCATATATTCAGGAGATTGTGCTATAGCATTTTTTAAATTAACATAATTGCTGGGTAGCAGATTAAAGTAATACCCAGAGACACAGCTCACATCTTAGAACAAATAAATTTAGAACTTCATACCAAGTTGCTCATCCAACTCTTGACATTATGCAACTCATACAATTAAGTTCAAGAAAGTAATTGATCTCCTGCATTTTTTTTTTACTCACAATCATTCAATAAGATATGACACTTCAACATCTACTGGAGTAACACAATCCAAAAAGAAAACATAATCTACATACAGGTATCCTGTAAGATGTTTATGAGTTGTTTTTTTTTTTTTTTTTTTTTTTTTCCTGAATTGAGTATTCATTTCTAGTACTGGCCTTTGAATCTGTGTTAGGAATGGACATACATTGTTTAGTACAGTTGGGTTACTTAGTACCATTTCTCAGACAAATAGAAGAGGCAGTTAGGGTGATATCTCTTTCAAACTCACAAGGGGAATGATAACCTCTGCAATCAAAAGGAAGCAGATTTCAGTCAAAGAAGAGAGAAGAGAAAATTGTGCTACATGCCAGGGAGATCATCTCTCATGTTATAACATTGCACCTTCTTGAATAAGACAAAGATAATTTGAAATGACTGAACCCTAAGGAATAATGTGAAAAGAAAAAGGAAAAAGGAAGGAATTAATGTTATATCCCGAAGACAACTATTTTGTTTTGTGGTGATTGGCTATTTTTTAAATTTTCTTTTACACATGGTGACTAACTGTAGATCCTGAATCCTGACTGGGCAGTCTGCAGGATCCTGAGCTGTTCTGTTACTGCTTCATAAATTCATGGATGCTTATAAAAATGATATATCCCCTTTATCATCACTGATACAAGGTTTCATCAGATAAAGTTGTATCAAATTAACACTCAGTTTTGAATAACACTGTTAGGTGTAAGATTAATAGACTTACATAACAAAGTTCCACGGGTTAGACTATTATAATGTGTTACCGGTTTGCATATATTCTCAAGAAGAAGGCAAATATGGCTGTGTTGTATTTAACACTGGAATTTTACATTCTTTTAAAATTATTATATCATATTTTCACAATTTACAATACTATTGTCTTCACACACATTTACTATACTATTGTCTTCACACTATTGTCTTCACACACCTTCCATATAATATCTATTGATTTTATCTGATAATACTGTTGAGAGTACTTTCAGGGTAGACTAGAGCTTTTCTGAAAAATCTAAAAAATCTGCCTAAATAAACAGGAACACAAAAAATAATTTCATGAAAATTTTCTAAAAAATATCTAGGGCATATATTAGCCTTTCAGAATCCTTAATTGACTTTGACAATAGCAGTTAAATGCACATCATATAATGTGCCACATAGTAATCAAGCTGACACAAGAATAAATGTTGAAATACTTTTGATACACATATAGGAATAACATTTAAAAAAAAATATTATTATCAGATTAGTGTCATTCTCAGTCAGAAACGTGTTGTACCCTAAAGCAATATTTAAAGGAAAGGAACAATATAATATAAATGAATTAGAATTTCCTGTACTCTAATATCTCTTTCTGAAAGAAGTTCTGAGAGCATTGCCAGAGTTAGAATTGGCATGAAATCATATTCAGACCTTAGTAAACATATTTCAGATTGGAACATCTACTTTGTCGTCAGGGTTGAACTTTTGTAATGTGCTGACAAAAAATGATACTATTTTCAATTCTGGGGCTGTAGCTAAGGAAATGAGACAAAAGGATCCTACAAGACTCTTCAGATCTGACAACACTCAGTCTTGGAACCATTACAGATAACCCAGCCCAGAGTCTAAAGTGTACCAGATATTATGAAGTGCCTCAGCTCACCTATGGTAATCATCCTGTTGAATTTATTTATTTATTTATTTATTATCTTTCATAGTCAGTGTCTGGGGCACAGGAATGCATCTATAACATCTAAGGTCAAAGTCCAAACAATTTGTTACTGAAGTTCCTTATAAAATTAGAATGGACTCCAACAATAAATTCCCCAACAAATATGAGATCTATGAATACTATTGATACAGTTATAACAAAATTGTATGCTCTCCCCATTCAGAGCTATTTTATTAATGCTATAAATGCACATAGCATAGGAAACATGCCTTCAAATTAGGTAAGTTTTTCACTTGGTAACATTAGATCACCCAAAATATAAATTAAAAATGCAAGAAACAATGTCATCTTCTATACTCACAAATAAAATTTCTCATCCCATACTGGATTCAAGTTTCCAAAAATGGTCTTTGTTCTCCGCTTATTTTTGCCAACTTGCACAGTAACATAGGGGTCACTTGAGCCAGTTTTGTCCTTGGCTTGTAAGCCTTGAGCACAAAGCACTGCAACAAAAGGAGAAAATGTGCTTCAGCCCTCATAAACCTTCATTGCCAAGAAATAAATGAGGTGGTGACAGCAGCAACAGGAAACAAAGACCTCAAAATTAGGGCTGCTGAAACAAAGCTTTCTAGGTCAATTTTTCCAGCTTCTGTTGCTCTGGAGATAGATAAAGTTTTTCTAACTACCGTTCTGGACTGAATGCAATCTACAAATATTGTAATAAGTTTAGATTCTGTACAAAGCACAAAACAAATATTTTTTCTTGCCGTGTATAATCCAGATACTCTTAAGCTTTGATTTCATCATCACAACAAAATAATACTGATGTGTAATTCAACTTGAGCCAGATGATATCCTGAATCATATTTTTTTTTCTTCCCCAAAATAAATAATTTTTTAAAAAATCCCAAAGATCAAAAGAAATTCAAAATGAAAATCCCCAAACCTTCGAAAATCTGCACAACGGATTATGAAACTCATGTGAAAGAGAACTATGAGCATTTTCAAAATAGTTTCCATTCTACCATAAACAGGATGACAGTTCAGATCAGTTGTTATCAACTGTTTAAGTATAAATGACAGTTTGTGTGTATATAGGTAATGTGTATAAGCAATTTGTAGCAAATATAAATACATGTAATTTGATTTTTCATCATAATTAGTAAAACCAGAAATCTCAAGAGAAAGCAAAATTGACAAATAGCAGCCTACCAAACCCAGAGAACTGCCATTAAAACACTTGCCATGGCCCTAAAATCAGCATAGCTAGGTTTTATTATTTTGCACATATTATTTTAAACATATCAGTGTTAGCATTTAATAAATATTCTCTGTTGTCAGTCATTGTGGATGATGAAGGGCCTTCACCATGCTCTGAAAAATGAATACATAAAAATGGCACCGTCTTACTCAGCGTATCAGCTACCCATGTGGTTGCAGTCACATCTGCTGACTTCAGTGAAAAAAAAAAACTGAAGTTTGTTACTTTTTACACACCTCATTCTTGAACAGATTAACTTTTAGGAATAAACTAAAACATCTCATCTTCCCTGTTCACTGCAAATCTAAAGGAAAATTTTAGAATGCAAGGAAGTACCCCAGTACCCCTCTCCACTTTTCTTCTTCCTTTTTTTTTTTTTTTTTTTAATGCAAAAGAATTAAGTGCCAACTTAGAAAATTTCTTCCAGAATTGCTAGCTATTATACTGGCCTGAGCACAAGGCATCCTAGAGTATCCTTTAGAGGTAGAACTAAAAGCATGAATAAGATTTAAATATTTTCCATCACACAGCTCTCCATGTCCTCAAAGTTTGGTGACTGTCACACAGTTCAACAACTATGCTTTTGAGCTTCACGCACAGTCCCAACACCTTCAGAGTAGCCTCCATTTTTCACAGTCCATCTGATGAACGATCTCAGATTTTCCCTAGGTTTCTTCTGAAACATATCTGCTATTCCTCAGCTCCACTGACAGTTTATGTACTGACTCAAAGACAATTGGACTTTAGCATGGACAACAAGAGCCATGCATAGCTAACAAAACACACAAAAACTCTCACAGAATATTTCTTTCACTCTCCACTTGCCAAATGCTTTTTTCCTCCCCCTCCTGAATGTCAGTTCTCCATTTCAGCACCAGAAACGGGAAATCCATCTCCCAGCAAGTCTTCCTCATATACCAAAAACTGCCATGAAATATAATAGTTCTATTGTAACATTTTTTTAGCACACAACCCCAATTTATATATTTGTTGATTTTGTTTGTTTGTGCTCATATTATTAGCATTACCTTCAAAACAGAGTTTCTTTGTAGGAATCTTTTTGAGCCACTTTCCAGTTTGTGATGGTTAGTTTGGTTAAAACTAGATAATATGATCCATAAACCCATTTATCTGAACACATAAACTACGCTATGTCAGAATATGATGAAAGTGAAATGAATGAGTGAGGGTGCCACTGAGCAGCCCTCTGTGCTGTGAAATCCCCCCTCTTTGCCCAGGACCCCTTGTGTTTGTACCCTACCTTACACAGGTGCCTCTCCCACATGGACTGAATCAGCCCAGTTCCAGTGTCAAGCTGTATATTAAATATTAGTAAAATTTAATTTCTTTCTTATCTCTTAGATTAAAAAATATTAGTTCTAATATTTTCTTCCAGCACCCCAATGCACACAAACCCACCTTTGGAGACCCCAAGTCTAGCCTGTTTCTCCAGTTATCAGCATACTTCACTTGATAACGTTTGGGGTTCTCTTGCAGCACATACTGGCACTTCTGGTCCTATGTATTAATACTTGTGCTGTATACCAAGGAATATGGTGAATATTCTAGTGCAACTCTTGGAAGGTATTAAGGGGTATTTTAGAGGAAATGTACATAAGATAACTTAAAATGTAATATGAACTACATTTCTGGGACTTGCAATTGTGACAAAGCCATTAGCTTTTATCTGAGCCAAAATGCTGTATTTTGATCACAGCTTTACCTGCCCAACTCACTTCTGTTCCTATACCAGCAGTGTGAAAGCGAGCAAAGGTTCAAAAATGAAGACACAAAATCTGTTTTATAATAACAGAAGATATTTGTGTGGCCTGTGGAACACTTTTTTTTTCTGATGTCAAGCTTCAAGTCACAAAGACCCCCATCAATTTGTTATTCTTTCAGATATGGCAGAAAAGGAGAAAGAAAAGGGACATTTTCTTATTTTCCCTTTCCACTCAGTGGACCTGATATGAAAGTAGCTGAGCTTTATGAAAGTATAAAACTATGTTTATGGAATGCTTTTTCAGAGCAGAACCAAATATTCAGGCACAAATGCTGCTGGCATTAGCTGCACTGCAGAAGATGACCTAGCAGTAGAAAATACACAGGGGAAATTATACCCTACTTGCTGCTCCTGATGAGAAGCATAGTAAAAACTTCACCTATAAGGTACCCATAAAATTTAACTGCAGCAAATGCCTTGCAGCCTGGCTTAAGAAATTTGGGGTAAAGCATAAATGCAAGGCAAAACATTTTTATTTATTTTTTATTTTTTCCCCCTCCTTAAAAGATGGATACATCATTGTGCCAGTGAGAAAAAGAATTAGCAGAGTCTTCTGTAACCCAAAACATTTACCTAGAAGTATACATCTCTGTAACACCAGCAGGGAAAGATTACTACTATTACCTCTCCATATTATCATCATTTTGCTTATTTGACACCCGCGTAGCCATATCCAGATGAAATACTGTTTCTGCACTTTAAAGCTCCCCAGTAAGCAAGACTGAAAAACTGGAAAAGGTCCAATGAAAAGGTGCCAGTTTGGTTAGAGTAAGCAATATATGAGAAAGAGCTAAAGATGTTGGGTTTTCTTATCCTGGAGAAAAAGGAAGCTGAGAGAAAATCTAACTGCAGACCTCAACTACCAAAAAACCAATAAAGAGTGAAAATGAAGTCAGATTCTTCTCAAAGCTGCTCAGTGAAATAAGAAGAGGCTACAGCTGTAAGCTGCAGCAAGGGAAATACCAGCTGTGTATAAGGAAAACAGTTTTACAATGTGAGTGTTTAATCGCTGGAACTGGTTGCCCAGTGAGCAGGACAGACTGCCCAGAGATGGATGTGAAATCTCCATCCTTGGAGAGTTTTGAATCTAGTACAGACAAAGCCCTGAACTTTGAAGTTAGCCCTGCTTTTAGCAGAGGGTTTGAATATAATGCAGAAATTCCTTCCAACATCTCTTCCTAAATTATTTTACAATTCCCTTTTGAGGATTGTCCTGATTCTGCAGAACTAAAATCACTGAGTTTTGCTTTGAAAAAAGAACCAAACCATTCAACAATACAAATGAGTTTTGTATCAACACTAGTAAACTGATAATTACTTTGCAGAGAGAGTGTATGAAAACATTTGCACATTTACTGAGTAACTGACTAAGATAATGCCATTTATCTGCTTGGGTATCCTATCATTTGGCTCATAAACAGCAGTAAAGGACAATTGGATTTTTTGTATCAATGGGAATATGTTTGGCCTTATAGAACATATATGGAAAATATTTTGTAAAATCCGTTGGGAAAATTACCCTACATATAGGTGTGAAACATCAGGCACCAAGAACTATTTAAACAGATGTTTTAGGAAAGTTTCTATAAAGTAGTGAGAAGTTGCTTGACCTTAATTCAGGCAATAAAGATGGATAAACCTCAAAACAATGGTGTGTGAAATTGTTGAGCTGTAGTGTTCATAGTATTTCAATTGTCATGAACTTTAAACTCTTGTAATTGGTTAACAGGGGAAAAAAAATAATAATAATTCTCAAGCACAGGAGATACAGATACTGGGAGGAGGTAGTTTTACTCACCTTCCTCCCTAGAGAAATGGAATATAAAGTACTTCTGCAAACAACTCTAACTTAAAACGCTTCCAGTTAGGATGTTACAAATTCAGCCAATTATAGAGGCACCAAATTCACAATTTAACATACAGTTCCAGCTCTAAGTACAATAAATCTTAATCCTGAACCAGGGGACTAAGAAGGAGAGAACTCTTAGATCACACAAATCAGAAGAAAATTTACCTGTGATGGTGATTTTTGCTGACCATTTGGATGTCCCATCTAAAACACTTTGTTTTGCTGCTTTTGTATATTGTACAAAATCTTCTTTGGAAATATCAAACATTTCCTGGATCACTTCAAACACCTCTGGTCTATTTTTTTCTCTGATCTTCATTCTGTCCTTCATAGCACTAATAATGTTCTGTGTTTTATCTTCTGCACCATGTTTGGAACTTTTTTCAGCAGCTCCTGAAATCACAGAAAAGGTCAACACATTTATTAAAATATTGCTTTCTTAGTTATTTTTTTTTTCTCCAGACAATTAGTTCTCCAGACAATTTTTCATACTGCAGTACTCAAAGCAGATGTATGTTTCATGTGGATAATACCAAGACTCTTATAGTTATTCTTTGTGATACCTAAAAATTATCAATTGAATTAGTTTAATATGATAAGTTAATATTCAACTTCAACCAGTTACATGTTATATGCAGACGTATTTGTTGAATCAGTACTGTGAAAACATCAGAACACCTAAATTTTCTTATATGATTAGGCATGCTGATTCTTTCAGAAAGTTGTACAGAAGTGTTCAGTATCTGACTCAGTTTGTTCTGACCTTTGCCTCTGTTACTAGTTAGTTAAATTTAAATAATGCATTTACAAATAATTGTTTAAATTTCATATTCATTTTTCTCTAATTCAGCACAATATCTTCATTTCTTTCTCCCTCTCCTTTTACAGTAGGATGATACAGGAAACATATTTGTTCCACTAGGACAAAAATATTATTAACAAAACCAATGTTTAAACCAGCTAATATTTCCACCTAATTTTTCAGAGAATTCTTAGTTTGACAGCAAAGAGATTAACCCAGATTCCTGCTATGCTCTCCCACAGTGGAAATCTAATGAACAATAGAAAGAAACAGGCATAGCAGCTTCAGATATTTTGTTGACCACTTCCAGACACATCTCAGTATTTACTGACTCTGCCTGCACTCCAGGAAAGCTTTTTCATTCCTTACTTGAACAGCATTCATAATAAATATATAAATTGCAATTATCACATAAATTCACTTAATGGAAGCATTCAAAATCTATTTAATTTAAGTATTATGATTAGTTTGGGACTACCCTAACTGCCAAACAGTTCTGTAACACTGACTTGACTTCCTCACTCCAGATCAGAATCTATCACACTTTGTTTCTTCTTCTTCTTCTCATGAGTGAGCAAAAGTGGTTCACAAAAGCTCTGTGCTAACACTGGAATGTTCTGTGCCCTGTCTTTCATAGAGTAGACATGACATTCAGGTTGCAACTGAATAGATTAGAGAAAATGAAGTTCTAGTACTGGGACCAGCCAGGGAAAGAATACTCTGTTTCATAAACAATTGCGTTTCTGGAGAAAAATAGATGGGGTTAGAGAATCTTATGAAATCTAGTTTTGCATACTAAGAATTATGTGAATCTGCATTACCCTGCTCTTAACAGCTGCAGGCCATGGGTAGGATTCGAGGGAGAGATCTGTAGTCTCCTTCCTTCCTATTATGAAGTAGAAAGATACAGGCCTATTAGTAGATGCAAACTTCAGGGCAGAAGAAAGCAGAGAACCTCCTAAATAAAATAAATATATTTACAACAAAGAAATGCATTTCTTTGCTGCAAAGGCCAGTCTCAATAGAAACTGAATGATGGAGCACAGGTATTGCAGGATCAGTTTTGAGACAGAGTAACATTTGTTTTTGCTGGTAATCGTCCATATATCACCTGCAGTGCAACCTGACAGCACACTTTGTTCTCACACTACTACCAAATGTCAAAAAAACATAAGAAGAAAGCTGAACAGTAGGATATTAAGACTCAACCAACACAATACCTGTGCTTTTGTGTTATTAAACTTCATGGCTTTTTATAAAATGCTTCTTTATAAAATGCTTCTATTAACTCAGGTTAATAATACGTATGGAATAGAGAGGTTCTACTCTTCAGTAAAATTTTCATTATTAGTAATTTCAGTAAGTATATGAGGATGATAGAAGAGATTAAAAGTATATTATCTATGTGATAATGACTGCTAGAGCGTATTAACCTATGATGGTATGTCGGGCCTATCCTATAATTCTGGAAAAGAAATAAAATACTCAAGCAGTGGTGCTGATTTGTCTGGGACTTCAAAACCACTGCAGCCTTTACTGTAAATAAATAAATTAAAGTATAAGGACACCATGCTGTTACAGGTTTTATTCATAATTCTTCCCAGGAGGGTTATGGAGAGTCTTCTCTCTCTAAAAGTCATAACCAATCTCAGAGGCACTTTACAGTTCTCTTTATAAAGTGCCCTCTGTCTGTCAGGTTAAAGTGTTTCTGATCAATGTCTCTGCAACACACATTGCATTGGAATAACTTACAAAAACATGTCCATACTTTTTATCTTGTGTGTGTTTATGAGGAAAGAAATATCAGACTTTTGTTGTCGGAATGGTATTACAAATATTGGAAGCATAAACTGAAATCCTGCAGTGCTAAGCAGGCTATTCCAATTCTTGATGAGACTAAAATCATCATCATCACTAGCAGCAATAAGCATATTACCTTTCCAAAAGGTTGGGAAAATATTATCTAGTTAGTCTTTTTAACAGAGCTCCTGAGAGGTACAAAGGATTATTGTTTATTTTAAATGGATGGTTAAAAAAAAAAAAAAAAAAAAAAAAAAAAGTTAAACAACTTGCTCTGCAATTAGAATTCAGATATTTTAGTGCTTTTCTCACTGTAGAGGAAACTCAGTTTTTCCTCTACAATAACATCAAATGTCATAATATTTTTTGATGGCAGCCTTGTGCCATTCCCACGTGTCCTGTCATTGATTACTGGAGAAGAGACTGGCATCTCTGTCTCCACTTCCCTCCTCAGGAAGCTGTAGAGAGCAATGAGGTCACCTCTTAGACTCCTTTTCTCAAGATTAGACAACCCAAGTGTTCTCAGTCTCTCCTCATAAGACATGAGGAGATTAAGGACACTAAAATTCAGAATGAATACAAAAAGAATTAAATGAAACCATGAAATCAAATACCATCTGGAGAGTTCTCCAGTAATTTTATTTCATGAGTTGATGATTACTTGTCTGCCTGGAAATTGAGACAGGTGGTTCCTGCAAGATGAATGAAAACAACGTTTTCCATTTTCTTTTAAGGATATAATATCATAACCTAGGGACAAACCATGGACACATTCTGAATGACAATTGTGGATTTCTGTAGAAATTCTTACTGATTTTTGAGACAGTATAAAATTGGAATATGCATCAAAATGCAAAATTAAAAAAAAAAAAGTTTTACGGAAAATCAGCACAGCCTTCCATTTCTAGTAATTTTTTATTACAACTGTTTTTGCATCTTCTACTGCTGACAGTATCAACAGCTTTTTTCATGCAGTTTTGATCAAACTAATTAAGACAATATCGTAACTTAACTTGTTCAATAAGCTAACAAGCTCCTTTTACCCTGGGACTAATACAAACTCAGCAAGATTGGAATCAATTAATTTAATATTATACCTAATACTATAAGGAGGCATCTTGCTGCTGGTGAAAAGTCTAACAAATATACTCCTAATTTATTTTTTAAAAATCTATTTAAAACAAGCTTAGATACTGACCCTAAAGAGCTTTAGATGGTAATTTGTTTCTACAGTCTACATTAGTAGTCATTACATATAGAAGAATAAAAAAATTACAGAAGCTTAGAGGCCAATATGTCCTGGTGATTATAAGTCAGCCAAAATGAACATTCAAAAACAGTTCCTGTACCCTTGCTTAGGAGGAAGTAAACTGCAACCAAATTAGAGGTAATGTAAACACAGAAATACAAAAGTATTATACTCAGAACTAGCTGACTTGCATGTAGTTTTCCAGTCCAAAGAAAAAGATAAAGAGGTTGTTTCACCTTAATTATAGTCCCAAAGTACTTCCTGCTTGATATTTTCCCAGTACATATAGACGATTTGGTATTTGGAAGAGAAAAGATCTGATTTACTCCTCCTGTTTTTGTGTTCTTCCCCCTGCCCGGTGGATACTACTATAGGGATTTAACCACTTCCAAAAAGAGGATTACATTTTTACTTGTACTATAATATTCATAAGGTAAATTTGAAAGACCATCTAACAAGTATGTAATATTTATTTTACCTTGCCATCTATACTCCTTTGTTACAACGACTTGAAATAGCAGATATTCTGTCAGCATAGTCCTTATTGCTGGCGTACTCAAATGTATTTAAAACCACTAACATATGAACCATATGGGCTTACAGAGATAATTTTAACGAGGTATTTTGATTGCTGAAAGCCTATTACTATGACTACAATGAGTATCCTTAGTATTTTCTTTATCTTTGCTTTGACATTTCTGTTATTCTGAGTTAAAACAAAGAATGTTAACTTAAAGAAATTGCTCTGGATGCTGCCATATGCAATGGAAAGTAAATAATATACTGATGCTATAAAAGATTATTTTGCAACTGACTGGCAAAATATTACTGATAAAATTGACAAAATATAATTTTGCAACATCATGTTCCAAGAACAAAATTAACTTTCATAGTTACTGGCTAGATCCTGAACCAAAGAAAATCAACATGCCTTCACTAATTTGTGATGATTTGGCCCTTCGTTTCAGAAAATATCTGAGCATACAGACAAAATCAAAAGGTGTCATGTACTGCAAAGGGCTAGATTTACAGAAAATACTCACTCTGCAAACAGTCAGCATTTAGAAGGTCTTGGCACTTCTCATGACATTTAACACCACATTCGGTACATCTCATGCCTTGCCTTGCTATGCCCCAAAGTAGACCTTCACATTCATAACAGTATGTAGGAGTTGTAGCTGTCCAAACTTCAAAGTTATGAGGTGTAGTTGATGATATTGGGTAGATCAAAGCCTGCAATGTCTTCTTGAAAACATGTATTTTCTGTTGAGTGAGAAAAAAACATATCAGGACTTGAAGTACTGCTTCGTAAAAGTGAACTTGGACAATGTCATTACACTTCCAATATTAATAATAATAATATCAGAATATGCATAGAACTATTAATTCATCTGTGAAATACTGATTTACTCATTTCTTCTTGCCCTTTGAAAACAAAGGAAGTCTGGATGACCTTTATGACTGATTACAGAAATGGGAGAATTAAGTTGGAAACAGTTCAGTCAATTATTTTATTAACAGAGCCCTACATATGTTCTTTTATGTCTTGAGGCTGAAATTAAGAAAACTATTAGCATTGCATTCCCTGATGCTTTTTAGTTATCTAACACTATTTCTCAATATTTAAACACTTCCTATGGGGACTTTGGCACACTGTACAGAATATACCTTGATTATATACACTGCTATTCCTTAATACTAATGTCCGAATAATCTGGTCATTGAATTAAACCAGGTTACATTTTATAGTTCTGTATTCCCATTATAGCATGCTGATGGTTTCCTTTTTAGGAACCAAGTTGATTTTTACCTAATAAGTAAGAATGATCCATTCTCTTAGAAACAGACACCCATTTCTTTGACTTTTTTGGCTTATAGCAGGCATGACCAGTTCTAGAAAGAGCACAGTTACCAGCTGTTCACTGATTAATATTACAAACAACCTGAATCAGCTCCTTAGTGCTTAACAAGCTGGAAACTGACAAAGCAGTCACTGGAGTGTTATATAAAACATAGGGTTATACAGCCTCACTGATCTGATGTGTTTACTCAAGCTTTGTTTTTAGGCACCCAGATCTTTAAGGTCCTTCAAGTCCAGTTGATTTACTGAAAATAAGAAAAACTCTGCAGTCTGTAAGCAGCAACTGGATTGTACACAAAAATATGACCATGCTTCATTTTTTCATTAAATGGACAGGTAGCTGTCATGAATGTATTAGAAGTTCTAGACATGTTCCCTTATAAATCAATAGATTGCTTCTGATTGTTTCTGAAGAAACCACATGAAAAAAGGTAGCACAGTCAGAAGTAGGATATTTCTGAAAATCTGTTCTGCCATCACTTCATCTTGTGTGGATATAACACAAAGTAATTCTGGTTGTGTAGCTGTAGCAAACTGGGGAAAAACATTTTGGAATTTGTGTGGTTTGTTCATATGAACTTTATATATACTGCTACAGTTTTGATTACATATTAAAAAAACATGGCTAGGTTAGAATACCGGTTAAGAGTATGAATATACTCAAAGGATTGATCTTTCTTAAGCAACAAGAAATAGCTTAAGGGTGAATTCAGAGAAACAGAAAAGGTATTTAAACTGGGACCAAGAAAATACAACCATTATTGTTTGATCTATGTATTTCTTCCACAAGGACTGTAGCTGCAGTTTTCGACTGATTAAACTCAGTTATAGTGCTTGTTAAGACTCTAATAATTTTAATATTTCTTCACCTGTGGTAAGCACATGTCACATATGGGATGCTATCCTCTTTAATAGTATGTTATGCTCTTTTGTTTATGTGCCTGCATCTCCCCTCAAATATATGGCATACTCTACTAATAATAATCTGTCTAATAAAAATAAAAATTTATTTTGTACATCTTTGCATAACATTGCATACTCAGAGCCATCAAATAATTAACATCTGCTACCACATAAAAACCATTACATTGTAGTTATCAATCAACTTGTTTGTAGTTTCAAGCACTAGAAGTAATGAAAACAAATAGTGTTAAGTAGTTTAGGCTTTAATAGCTGTGATTTAAGGTTGCTAGTTACCTTTTAATAACAACTTCTACTCTGTGAAATCAGGACATTTCATGGACATTTCATGGACGTTTGATCCTAGCACCTCTGTGTACATTGTAAAGCTAGGAAAAGAACTAATACAGCAGGAATGACTAAAAAAATATTGAGTTGCTCTCAAGTGGTCTTTTCTTAGCCTTTTCTAAAAACTTAGCTATCTAGTAACTTTCGTTCAAGAAAGAGAGGTCGATTTTGGTTTAATTTGGAAGTTTAAGAGAGAATGGGCTAGTCACAACCACCTAACACAGAAAAGTTTGTCTTTGTACATATTTCTGATCAAAAAGAAAACTTCCAAAACAACCCAAAGTGACTTTATGCTGCTTGTTGACAAACTGTGTTTCTTAGAAAGCAGAAACTACCAGGTCTTTGAATATTTCTTTGCAAATGACTCTTACACTCCTGAACTCTGGTAACATCTGTATAAATCTCACCCTTTCACCCTAATTCAGCCTCACAGATTTTTCATAAGCTATAAATCATTTTGGTATTCTGCCAGTAACTTTTATCTTCTTCTGAAAGAGCAATAAGTAATGAAATGGCACAGCTCAACAGGCCTTGTAATATACATCCTAGTATAAATGAAGTTTTCAGCTGAAAGACAATCTAAATATCAGTTTTGCTGCTGAATATGATCTTTCCCTTTCTAGGCTGCTGTCTTGTTAATAAAACAAAGCACAATTTTAAAGGAGAATTGTATTTATCTTACTGTTAATAAGCTTTCTGTCCTAGTACTCTGCTCCACTTAAAAGTATCTATTATATGCATGACAGTATTTAGTATTGTTAACATATAAGAGGGTTCTTTATTTATGTGCCTATCCTTCCAAGTGAAGTTTATCTCTCTCATATATTACTTCAGATACTTTTTCAATGTCAGCTATGTATTATTTTCACAAAGTTGCAGCTCTACGTTTGCTCAGCAAAGCAATTAAATGGATGCTGAAGAGAAAGCATATGCTTAAGCTTCACTGAAGTTAATACTTTGACAGTTCTTAAAACATCTTTGGATCAGAGTTGAGAACATACAAACTCATGGGGTCATGAACACGATATACCAGAAGGATAGCAGTGTTGAGTGGCAAAGCTCACAGTATTTTATCCTCATGATTTTTTTGAGTAAGTGCCATTGGAATTTTTAATAAAAAGCATTAGTTCAAGTAATTTCCATACTGTAGGCATTTCTAATTTAACCAGTCAAATAACCTGCTTCCATCAGAGTCACTAATGTTCCCTCCAGAAAAAGTTGAGGGAAAGTAAAAAGTAAAAGGCAAAAAGCAGAAAACCCTTAATCAGAGGAATAACTCGCCCAAAGGGTATTCTCTTCCTTAACCTTCATCAGTGACTATCATCTGGTTTTGTGGACAGTATCTGAAGAGTTGTTTTATCCCTGAAAGTATCTGTTCCTTTTGTTTTCATATGTTGCCCTACTTTGTTTTGGTGATGCCTCAGGGTATTAAGTTCTGATGGCCACTTGCAGACTAAGTAGAAAAGTATTGCTTTTCGTGTGTTTTAAATGTTGCAAGTCAATTTTACCACCTGTACTGTTGTCGTTGTATCTATTCTAGAAAGAGCACTCGCTTTTTTTAAATTTAATACATTTAACAAGGGATGGCATAAGACAGGCTTCTCTTTTTCATCTGTTCTTTGAGGTACAAATTATATTTTCCTCATCAAATTAACTTTTATATTTCTAAATTACTTTTGCTGTCTGACTTTCCACTGATGTTTTTGTTTAAAGATTTCTAAGAATTATCTATATCTAGTACTCAGTTCTTGAGGTGGTCTGGATTAAATTGAGATGAGAGTACTATGGCATAAAATATTTTTGGCATATTTTTACCTTTTAATTTCTCCTGGATCGTAGCTCATTAGCTTTTCATGATTGAAAACAACCAGTGGAGAAATGTTTACATTAAGTGGCCCACTGATATTTCTTCTTCTTTTCCTAAACAGTACTTCTTAACTCAGAATTTAGTAGTGCAGTTCATATTATTCTTTCTAGCAGTTAGTACCAACTCCATAAGTTATTTGCACCTTTGGTCATCCCAAGTCCCAACCTGGCAGTCCATACATGAAGGCAGGCATATCACTGAATATTTGAACCTGAATTTGTTGTCACAAAAGATAGTAACATTTATGAGTGGAATTTTGTTTTCTTAGTAGACATTTTTCAGTAAAGTGCATGGAATGCTTTAGGGTCTGTTCACTAAAACCAGATTTTTTTTTTATGAGCTATAACATAGCTGAAAAATGTTATTTTGCACCAATTGCATGACGTCTTTTCTCTAGAATTTTCCCTAGCCTTACAATCCTTCTTAAGATTCCATAGTTGTTCTTTGCTTTGTCAACCTTTCTTGCTATTTTAAGATTGCAGAACAAAATAAATGCTGAAAGATCATTTCAAACAACAGCTGTTTCCTATCTCATCAATCCATCCATGAGCATTACCAAATTGTTCCTTTATGATCACCATATAAGCACAAAAGTTCACAACAAATCAGAGAGGACTGATAGATGTGTGTACACTTTTGCTGTGGGTTTTATTTCCCAGAATGACTGTCAACATTCTGCTTTTCCATTCTTCTATGGACCTTCGCAACAATACAAGAAAAAGTCAATATTCCATATTTTTTTTTCAATGTTGGATATATTCTAGAATACTATGTTTGCAAAAGAAATATGAGGAAAACCAAAGGGAAAATTTGAGGGACACAAAATATTTTATACATCGAAATTAATGCTTCTCTTTAAGCATGCTGAGTTCAGCCATATAAATCTGCCTGTATCACAATTTCAACCTTACTGAACTAAAAAGCACCTGTTTCATTTTTGTTTAAAATCATTTTCTTTTGCAAAATGTAAGTGAAATCAATAATGGTAAACCACAATATTCAGATTTTATGAGCTGTAAGAACAGGATTTTTTCAAAAGATTATCCTGGTCAGTTCTTGTATGAATTAAAATTCTCTTCATCAAGGATCTAGGAGTTATATCTACAAAATCAAAACATGTCTCAGTCATCTATAAGAACTGAAAACAAACAAACAAACAAAAAACAACAAACATCTCCACAAGCCTCCTGCAGAGTCCTCTCATTCTAATTGATGGTGTAGTATGGCTGTTGAAAACAGGTTGGTAAAACATGATGAAAGACAGTTTAAAACTAAAGGTCTCCCCACATAAATATTTTGGAAAACAAGGTTTTCTTGCATAGTCTCTTCTTACTGTCTTAGATGCAAGTCAACAGAAGACAACTTTTGGAGTAAATCAGCCTTCAGAATCCAGTGTGGGGTGGATTGCAGTATAAGGACAAAATGACATTCAAAAACAAGTCTGGAAAAAACAGCTGGAGTTTAAATAGCAATAGAATTCTGGTTTCTCAGACTTCTTAACACTTTTATGCTCCTCCCTAAACCTATGGTGATGGAAATGTAACAGGTTGTGCAAAGACAGTTTTCTTTTTCTTTGTTTTACGCCTGCTGCTTCATTGGGTTACTGCTAGCTTATGTGTTAGGAGAAATAGTGAATAATTTTTCCATATACATTTTCACCACATCATTCACCATATAGAACAGACCTTATTTGCTTATGTCTTTCTTGCATTGGAATGATTTATGCCTTTTATTATCTTTTTTTTTTTTTTTTTTTTTTTTTTTCCCGATTCTTAACATTGTTCAAATTTTCTGAGCTAGTCTGCCTCAAGGCTGAGTATATGATGGGTTAATGCAGTAGCATAATGAATGCCAGTGTTTTCCTGTATATTTCTATAAATTCTTGATATTCCATTTGTAATTTTGACTTGCCTTTGGCAGTAAACTGTCTTTTCAGAGAAGTCTCCATAACCACAGGAAGATCTGTTTTTCTAGTGGTATTAATGATATTAATAGACAGTCAACTAATGATATTTTTTTTCCTCATGCATTAATTTTTGTCTAGAGATGCAACATTTATCTTCCATATTAAAGCCTGACAATTTAAAATTGTGAATTTCCATGCAATCCTTTGCAGTTAGCTTTAATTTAAGGATCAAAATTTATGGTTCATGTGGAGTTCTGAACAGCAGTTGGAGAGGGAAAAGCTCAAATAGCACAGCACCTGGCTGCACTTGCAGAAGATGACAAACCAGTCTTGTCACTGTGGATCAGGCAGCAAATTCTACTTAACAGAATGGAATAGTTCAGGTGGAATGGACCTTCAAAGATCATCTAGTTCAACTGACAACCACACTCCAGGGCTAACTAAAAGAGCATGTTATTTGAGGGCATTATCCAAATACCTCTTGAACTCTGACTGACAGGCATGGTGTATCAACCGCCTTGCTAGGAAGCCCTTTCCAGTGTTGGACCACCCTCATGCCTCATGGTAAAGAAATTTTTCCTTATATCCAGTCTGAATGTCCCTTAGTGCAGCTTTGTACCATTAAAGACCCTGGAAGTTCACGCACAATGAAAGAAATGCTTATGCACTCCATTTTATCCATTTTGGATTGTCTGATGAAGAAAATTTCTAAAACACCTTAAACAAAGATTTATCCATTATTTAAATGAATTAAACCTTCCATTGAAAACACTTACCATTTCTTCATTGTTTATGGAGGTCCGGATGAGCATGGCCATGGAAATACCAGATTTTCGAGCTGCAAGTGTCTGTTTAAAGCAAATGAAAAACTTAAAAATTACACTACTAATTCAAACTGTTGAATCTGATGTAAGGTAAGATACACTATGTTATGTTAATCTAATTGGACTAAAGCATAACAGCAGGAGTTACAAAAACTTTCAGTTAATGTTTTCAGGACACAACTTTTAAGTTTTCAGCATGTAATGGAAGCAAGCTTTCCATCATCATTAGCGTTTCTATCAGCAGGGTCTAGCTGAGCTGCCATTTCTAATATAAAACCTGTTATTCAGGGTTTGTGACTCAGTTTTTTAAATCACACGCTGTCAAAGGTTTTCCGCTTTGCCAACCAAATTAACATGGTAAAAGGATAAGCATCCTGCCTTTATTTGAAAGCTCTCTGTGCCTGCAGCAACATGGGAGATCATTTTACAGCAGTCTTACAGTTCAAGTTGTCAGTCCTGATAATTTTTTTAATTCACTGAGCATTTTTTGAAGTCTGCAAATATGTATAAAATGCTACTCACCTTAAATGAAAAAGTTTTTAGGAAACCTAAACGTTTTTCCTCAAAGAGGCTTAATATTCATTCAATAGTAAAGAAATACCTTGGTCCTTGGAAGAAGACAAAAGGCTCAGTCTCTGCTCTTTTGCCCACAAGATGTTATCAGTATATGAACACCTCCCAGTTCATGTATGTTACAAGGCCTATGTCTTTGGTTGTCGCATTTGCTGTAGTACAGTACAGACAAAAGGACTCAAAATAAAGTAGCTTTTAATGTACAAGAAACAAGGAAATTATCTCTTCCTATCTGCCATATGTGTGTAATTTAAATGGGTTCCTGAGAATTAATTAGAGGGTATAGCGATTAAAAGGTAAAAGACTCTAGGAAAACAAGTTCTATGTGCTTCCCAAATAATATCTCAAATCTTAATATCACTGTTGCTATCAATAATCCTTTTTGTCTGACAGAAACAAGTTAAAATTTATTCCACTTTACCAAATATTAACCATAAAAATAATAAGCAAATATTCCTATATTTTACCTGCAAGATTGGGCCCACAAGTCCTTCCCCCTTCTCTAAGTCATTCCAACTCTGTCCATATACTTTATCTGTTATTCCCTAATCCAGCTTCTTTGTCATACATTGGTGTCCTCACAGTCTAGCAGTCTAAGGATGATCAGTTATGCCACCACCACCCACCGACCATTAAATCTGTTGTTGCCTTTGTTGTGAAGATATAGGTTTTCACCTTGCTGTGACACTGGGTCTCTGTACACAGCTATTACAGCAAAAGTTTCAATAACATTTTACGTATTACAATCTCATTTTTGGTAAATACATATTGGGTCTGAATCAATTTTGGCTCATATCAGCAGAGGAGCTGAGTCATTAGTCTTTGGATGGAATGACAATTCCTATTTCTTCCCACTTCATAATCATAAACAATGACATAATTTAAATAGATTTTTGTATTTAGAGATGTTAAGGTTGTTCATTTTACTTTTAATTTTTTACTTTCTCCAGAGAGCGCACCAATTCAATTTTCAATACGTTTCCCATAATAATTATTAAACTTGCAGACAAACATAAAATTATTAATCTTGTGAAACCAATTACAGGGCAAAAATCATCCTTGGAACAGAATGATTTGATTTGTCATTGTCCATTACAGTTAACGTGGGATGCAAAGAACCCCCTTTCTTCTTTTAAACTCTCAACAATTTACCAAGCCTATGACATTAAATTGCTATCAGTTTTCCTGATTATTTCCTGATTCCCATTATTAGGGATGAAATATTTCTGTTTGCTTCTCTGTAACCATGTCTTGCTTTTACTTCTGTAAATATGGCAAATCCCATTGGTTTATGCCAGAGAGTGGCAAAGTAAAAGGGAAGAGAACCCAGACTTTGCGTTTTCAAACTTTCTGTGACAAAACCATATTCTACTGGAACCATATATCAAAGTGATAAATGGTAAGCAAAATAAGAACATCAAGAAGTAAATTTTCATAATCAGTAAAACTGTAGGTTAAAAATATTCATATTAAATACACTTCTGATCCCTCTTGAAGCATATGTTTCTTCTCAAAGTCTTGGAAAGTAGCCATTTACATTTATTTGTCTGCAGTATATTACTTTTATAGTTTTGACCTCTAATCTTAATGTCAGTTATACTTAGAAACTGGTTTGATCCTTTTAATTCTAAAAAAACACAGCCCAAGACATTCCAAGCTATAGTGCACTGTGGACTATTTATCAGGACAGGACTACAAGGAGCATAAGAACATTAACCTTGATTATAGGGTAGTGAATGATACCATGTTCTGTCTTCCAGCAATCTATCAGTCAACGCACAGGAGTCTGCAGGAGAACTACAGTTACATGCTACTGGTATAAGTCAATGAACAGATACTATTTCTGGTGAGAAAAAGCAAAGTAGGGAAACAATTTTGACTTTGCCATGTGTCCTTGAGACACAAGTCTCCAAGGGTTATGCCTGGAATCACATAGTTTGCCATTTTGCTCTTAATCAGAAATGTGTCTAAAATCACAGTACAGTGTCCTATATACTATAACAAAGACTAATAGGAAACAGATAATTAGGCTGTTCTTCATAAATGTTTATCATTTTGGGACATAATAGAAGCACGTGATATGTAGAGGGATTTGTGAGAAACCAATGAAGTTAACAGCCATTATGGATTAAATTTACTGGACTGTTTCCATTTATGTATTACTATCAGAATAAACTACATCTTCAAGAGAAAGCACATAAATAAAATGTTTCTGTTCTGAAATACTGTAGCTGGTAATAATTCAACAGCTTGAAGCATAGAACAAACCGATCAATGTCTTTTCTTAAAGACGAAGCAAGAAGGAGAGAGTACATTTCAAAGAGGAGTAGAAAGATGCTGCTAGACTCATTTATGGGAAACAAGGTGACTAGTTATGAATGTAGCAAGAAAACTTTTCCCCCTACTGTCTTTTTTATTTTATTAATTTATTTCTTCTAAGTACTAGCAAGGATGAAAGGTAATTGCAGCTAACCATTTGAAGCCTCCAGGGAGGAGATCCAGATTGCCAGAGCATCAGAAGAACAGGGTGAGTAACATTGCTCTCCTTTAACAGGAGACAAAAATTGTCCAGCAGTTTATAGTTGCTTACCCTAACAAATTGACATTCAGATACTATTGCATGTCTATTATTATATGGGAATTTGAGCTGAAGAGTATAAAAGGCCTCTCTGTAGATACTACTGCATCATGAGCATATTGCCAGAAGGTTATAAAACAAACAATAAAGACTGATAAAGCAGAACATAATCTATCTAATTTTTAAATGTTCTTTGAAATCCCTGATATAGGATTTAAAATAGCTTACTGTCCTTTGTTCTTAAGTCCTTTTATACACCCTAATAACTTGTAACTACACTATCCCATGTATTATCTCCAAATTTGCCTTGGCAGCTTAAATAAATAAATTAATATAATTAGAAGTCATTCTAGCAAAATCAGTGAAATTGTAAATTGGGACATTCATGAAATATCTGAGGCTTATAATAAACATTTTAGAACATTAATCAATAGAAAAACACTTACCATAGCCTGAAAAATCCAGCCGCAATATGAAAGAGATTATAGAATGTTAATAATTTGTCAGATTTATCAAAAAGATATCAAATAGTATCTATTTCACTGTCAAATGAAACTAGCAATCATTTCAAGTAGTATTATTTCTGTTTCTGTTTCTGAAACAGCCATATAAGTAAACATAAAAAACATCATTTTTGGATCCTAGAAGGACTTGAGAATTAAATTTCTGATTTAAATGAGGTATTTTGGAATCAACTTAATAAAAGCTCAGAGCTCAAAGGAGATTGCTTATAATGCACAAACCTTCAAATACAAATAATATTTCAAAGATGAAGGTGACCTACACCATAAGTCTGAAACAAATTCCTTATAACTTGGTAAAACTGTTTTGGATTTACAGCTGCAGAACTGAGATGTAATATAAGTTACTATTTAAAAAAGCATACAGTTAAAGAATTATTGTTAAGAGTCAAGCTATATGTTCATAATGATTAAATTCCAGAATAAATTTCAATTTTAAAATTTTAATTTCTACTTGTTAAAGCTGGAATTATTTCAGGAGGAGTTATCCCTGAATGACTGGATACAAATGTGGTAATCATTACCTTTGACATATTTGAATAATAAAATGAAAGTTTTATTCCATCCTTTCAGAAAGTGAATGTTCTTTTTTGTTTCATTTTGATAATGTATCACATTTTTTAAAGAAAGGGATTGTTAGGATTCTGATGGTTTTAGCTTATACTAAGAAACATCTATCTGTAAACAATTCCAACAATTAGGAATAAATCAAAGTTCTATTTATTATGTGCAAATGAATAACTGTGGCTGTAAATTATACTAGTGTAATACAATTTACCATAGATTGGCTATATTAACAACTATAATTAATTTACAACTATATTAATTTACTTTGGCTGACTCCCCTTGACTCACTACAGTGACAAACTGGTGTTGGGGCTCACCACCACCAGAGATTAAATATTTTATACTTTTTCTGCTCTTAAAAAAAAAAAAAAAAAAAAAAAAAAGATTCTACTTAATCTCATTTACATTGGAAGTCAGAATAAATCTGAAAGGAACTTCCATTCTTTTCAAATTCTGAAATTTATTTGCCCAAATTATTAATACCCATGACTGCTAAAATAACATATCACACTTTGTAGTGAAAGTACATGTAAGTCTTTGAAACATGCATATTGAAGTCAATGTTATTTTTCTAAAAACATTTTTCCTCTTCCAGCATCATAATAAATCAAACCAGTCCCAAGCACTCAAGAACAGCTGTTTTCATAAACTAGTTCAACATGCACGTTATCTGATTCCACAAATAATATTTAAATATTCAGTGAGATATTCAGATTTACCTGGTGTATTATAAGAACTGTATCATTGGCTTTTACTGGTCACAAACCATTCTATTGAGATACTTTTTTCCTCCCATAAAACAATTAATTGTAGACAAATTATCATTAACATGCACAATTACTCGGCTCTGGTGAGGCAGCACCGCAAGTACTGTGTTCAGTTTTGGGCCCCTCGCTACAAGAAGGACATGGAGGTGCTCGAGCGAGTCCAGAGAAGGGCAACGAGGCTGGTGAGGGGTCTGGAGAACAAGTCTTACAAGGAGCGGCTGAGGGAGTGGGATTGTTCAGCCTGGAGAAGAGGAGGCTCAGGTGCAACCTTATCACACTTTACAGATACCTTAAAGGAGGCTGTAGTGAGGTCAGGGTTGGTCTATTCTCCCACGTGCCTGGTGACAGGACGAGGGGGAATGGGCTAAAGTTGTGCCAGGGGAGGTTTAGGTTGGATATTAGGAAGAACTTTATGGAAAGGGTTGCTAGGCATTGGAATGGGCTGCCCAGGGAAGTGGCTGAGTCACCATCCCTGGAGGTCTTTAAAAGACATTTAGATGTAGAGCTAGGGATATGGTTTAGTGGAGGACTTGTTAGTGTTAGGTCAGAGGTTGGACTCGATGATCTTGGAGGTCTCTTCCAACCTAGATGATTCTGTGATTCTGTAATTGCAATACTAATTTTAAAAAAGACCCAAACAACTGGCAAATGAATCAACACTTTCATGCTGTCAGAAGCAGCTTACCACATCTCGAACAATTGGAAAAGATTTCTTTCTGCGCAGGTCTGGCATGCTATCAATTCCGTATAGCCCACAGCCAGCTCTGTAGGAGATGAAAAGGTAAAGAAAATAAAAATCTGTGGCTTACAAGTTTGCACTCTTTAGAACTGCTTACAATATCTGTGTGTACAGTTAACATAAAAATTAGCAATCATCAGCTAAAGAATATAAGCTTTCTAATTATTATGAAAAATTAATGAGAATGTTCTTGGTTTGTCTGTATGTTTTCTCCTGGCATTCTCTCAAAGCAGAGAAAAGCAGCTGAAACTTTGCTTAATGCCTCCTAACACTTTTTTATTTTATTTTATTTTATTTTAAATTTTTTATTTTATTTTTTTTTATCATAGATTTGAAAGGTGTAATGGCAGCTTTCCATCCAGAAGACCTGTAAATTTGTAGTTGAGATATACAGCAACATTTTACAGGATATTTTATGTTTGGCATAAGAGTTAAAATTCTAACTAGACACATAACCAGATCTTCTTATATCATTTTTCAAGATCCAACATTTTCCCTGCCAAAATCCTTTGGTTTGGTACTGTCTCAAATACCTTTTTAGTTGTTCTTTTATTTCTCTCTTTCTTAACACATAAACCAAGAAGTTTTGCAGCAAATATCTTCACATCTTCAAGTCCTCATTCTATTTATATACATCTCTGTTATTGAGTGAAAGGAGTTATAACTGAAATTAGTGATAGAATTTTCACTTCCTTCAGAAAGGTCAGTACTTCATCCTAAATCTCTTCTCCTGTCTTGAGGATTAAAACCCTCCCAATAGTAGAGCTGACAAATTCTTTATTTATTCAACTCAAGACTGTGGCCAATGATTCCTGTTAGATATAGTAGATGTTACAGTCCCACAGCTGCAGCTAAATAGAGTAGGAATTATGAATCAGAGATATCGGCTGCCAAAATTTAGAGCCTGGCATATTGATACAAATTGAAATCAATGTTGGATTAGTATGCTAGTATGACAGACTGTAAACTGTTCAGGGACAGAAATATCTCCTACTCTGCTACTATTACCTTCAAACTGCATCAACACAAGCTGACAGAACTCCTAAAATGGAAATCCAAATGATTTTAGTGGAGAAAAATGCATTAATAGATGTTAGAAAGAACAACACTAACTGTGGTTTGAGTAATCTCTGAATACAAACTGTTGGTAGACTAGGAGAGTATTCTAAGGAAATACCAGCTTATGTTATGCTTGTTTTTTTCTAAGAATTTTCAGCTTATCTGCTTTTGACCAGGACGAGCAGGATACTGGGCTAGATGGACTTTTGGTCAGTTGCTGTATTGTTGTTCTTTGTATGGTGTATTTGTTTGCTTTTAAGAAAAAATATACAGTAACTTTTCTCTCTCACGTAGAATAAAATGGGGTTCTATTTGGTCCCAGTACTATTCCACAGGATTGTGGAAGAAATTGGCACAGCAATAGACTAGCAAATTTTATTGATGTGCTTTACTTTCAACAGATAAAATGAAGCAGATTTGCTCTCTTGCATTTTGCTTAGTAGGAGACTTCAAAAGTTCAGCTTTGGTAAATATTAACTGAACTAAACTGAAAGATTAGAGGAAAGGCACTGAGAAGAAAAGTAAGATGACATCATTTAATATAAACTTTTGGGGATATTTGCTCACCTTCTGTTCAATATTTCCAAAAATTTGAAGTTCTAATCAAACTTCATCTTTGTTTTGGGTTTCCTCTGCACCACTCTGTCACTTTGACAATACAGCCGTATGACAGAACTGGGAAAGGAGAAAGCTGGTAGGATCAATGAATATCTAAAATCTGATATAAGAGAGTGGTGTCCAGAAAGACTCCACTCAGTTCACATGCTGGTCATCCTGCTATTAAAACTGTGTTTGGAGGTTCCTAGAACTTGTAGATGTTCTATGACATGTTATTATAGACAGATTCGTATTCTGATCTGCAGAGAAATGTGAGTGCCTTCTTGTCAATTTCCTGTCTCTAAGAAATGTTATGCACAAGCAGTTACACTGTAAAACAGTGATGAAATGAACAGAGAAAATCTACCAGATCCACCAAATCTACAAATCTACGTAGTGAACAGCTCTCCAAATAGAAAAAAGAATTAAGAAGATATCCTTAATATTAAAGGGATTTTTTTTTATTTTTTTTATTATTCTTTTTTTTTTTTTAGCAGAGGACAAAGCTGGAATCAAAAATAAACTTATAAAACACAAAGTGTAAAAAAATATTTGGGGCAAAACCAAAAACCAATAGGCATCATCATTACATGAATAAACTCTATGCTTTGGATGTGAGAGATCAATTAGCATCAAGGGAATTGTTAACTGTCAAAACTAATACCAGAAAGTAACGAGTCAGAAAATACTGCTGCACTCTCCAATCCCAGAGACTGTATTAGTCTGATGAAGCACCCATCATAGCTCCCAAATACTAAAGCTCAAAAGTTAGATGTTAAACATTTGGCTCTGTTGACACAGATAAATTCCACAGAGGAAACAAATTCATTTTCTCATATCCTGTAATAAACAAAGACCCTCTGAACATTGTTTCTCATGTGAATTTTTAAAGACTGAACCTTTTTAAAAGACTGGCATATAACGTTCATGATCATGTATAAGTTCACTTAATACTTTTAGTCCAAAATACTTGGAAGGTCCTCAATAAATATTTCCTAATATTTACATTGATATACGCAAGATTTGATCCCCCCAAATCTATGGGTTTAACTCAAAAATCTATGGAGTCAAGAATCTTTCTCCACAAACTCAAATAGGACTGAGATTAAACTCTAAAAGCTCCATATATAGTTCTCCCAACACCATCAACCAGTTAGAATTCAAAGATCTTTCCTCTATGAGTATCAATAACTTAGTCATCTATTTCACATGGTGCCAAACTTAGATGATGAAAATACTTCTTTCAAATAAATTCTATTAAAGTGTTTCCATAAATTATATCCCTTTTCCCATTAATTTAAAACAAATTTCACAATCATATCACAAAGCAACAAGTTTCACATAGTTGGTAAGAGAGCCTATTTCCTAGCACAACAACTTTTGGTCTTCTAAAGCATTTCTGTTCTTCAGGGAAATCTTGCTTGACAATGAAGTTTCAACTTTTATCTTGCAAATAAAATAATAGATATAGTTTGCGCTTATAACATGGTTCCAAAATAAAGATGAACTGATGCTTCCATCCTTAAGTTGTATATTGTTACAAATAAACCGACCAACTAGCAGAGACTTGGTAATGGATTGAATTGCTTGATCCTAAGCATGCCAAGGAGGCTCAAGCCCTTTACGTTACACTTGCGGTGTTCTGTGGGTAATACTCTGATTACAGGTGAGAATTTCCCATTACAGAGGCTAATTGATGTTTTTTCTAGGGATATGAGCTGCTATTAAGGTACTAGTACATGATATTTATATACGATCCAGAAGGTAATGATCACATTTAACTAAATGACAATTTAATTTATTGCATAATCACCTATTGGTTCACAGATAAACTCATATTCTGCAAAAGCTGAAGGTAGTTTTGGAACTTTAGAAGAGAGTTTGCACTTTCATTTTGATTCATATTGATCAAAACAAATTAAAGATAAGTGCCACAAGACAACAGAAAACTAGAGTTTTACAGTTTTCTAGAGTTCTACTAAGTCAAGAGTTGCCTGCTATAGAATTACTATTATTATTTAAATTTATTTTTAAATAAACTGGGTGCTGGAGAATTGCTAGGTTCAAAATGTCACCCAAGAGATGGAGAATAAAGAGCATGAATTCATTGCCAGTATTCTCCAGCAAGGGAGAATCCAGTTCTGGTGGAGTTTTCTAGACAGAATCGGAACTGTCTTACACTTACACTTAAAATGTTGTGACACAACATTTTAAGATAATTCAGATCATGTCTATCTATACTTAAGTTATGAAGAAAAATTCTCCCCAGAGATAACCAGATACTTGAGCTGTCAATAAGATTTTAAAATAAGTCACATGAATAGCTTTAAAACATTAGAATAGATCCTTTCCATTTAATCACAGCAGCAACAATACCCTATTTAGTCTGAAGCTGCCAGTGTTCATCAGGTCCACACTGTTCAGTCAAGTGAAATTATTCTTTCTTCTTTATTACAGGTAAACATAGGACTTGAAAGCTATAATCAAAACATCTAAAGTGAACCCTTATGAAAACAATAATATCTTCCAATAAAACCTGATTTTTCTTCTAGACTGGCAATCTAGTGTAGTAATTCAGATGCAACTTCCAGTAGTAAAACATGCAATCATTTCTGCTGTGTAACTGGTAGGTAGCCTGCACGGGAAAGACCATGATGTGTGTGTGTATACACGTACTTTTTTTGGTACCTCAGATACATATTTTTTTTTAACCTCAAATAAATTTTCCCTTCAGCCCATATTTTTACACAAAACAAACAAACAAACAAACCAAAACAAACCAGATCCTTTACTAAGCTATTCAAAACTCTGTATTTGGAAACTTGTTAGAACTTGGTATTTGAACATATGTATCTCTGTGGCTCTCATTATCACAGGATCATAGCTTCCAATTCTAACAAGTATATAAGCATCCTGGAGCATTAAGAGGTACAACCAATTAAAAGCAGTACTGAAACATGTGACATCCTAATGAAGGTACTGAGACTACATCTTATCAAAAACAAACAAACAAACAAACAAAAAAAATCAAAATCTTACTTACTTTCTTTATCCTGATATTTTTGTAACTGTGAACTTTCAGCACGTTATGTCATGGCCAATCAGCACGTTATGTCATGGCAAATCAGCTTTACTACTTTTCCACCTCTGATTAATTAATTATTTCTACATATGCAAGGTCATAGATAAGAATTACACAGGAATACATAACTGACTGTTCCTAACCTACATGTTTGGGCCTGGTAGTGTCCAAATTAAAACTTCTTCAATGAAAGTGAAGAAAAATAATTTTTACACCATGTGTTGCGTTAGAAAGTTTTTCATAGGACAGTCAATCATGAAATAAGGAGAGTTAAGTTAATTTGAAAAATGCAGAAAAGATTTGGAATCTGGGAGGCTGTGACTTCCTTATGGGTGTTTGTAAAAACAAGAGCACACCTCACCTGAGAGTTAAGAGGAAGGGTGAAACGGAAGCAGAGGAACCAGCAACAGATAACAGATTTGAAAAGAGACAAACAAGAACAAAAACTTGAAATGAGGAGGAAAATTTTTACTTTATTTGACAGTGGCTAGTACACAGGCAAAAAGAGCCTTAAACCTCTCAGTAAATATAGACACATTATTCTTGATCTGTAAAGAATGTCTTGTGTCCATTTCTTTTTAAAAGTACAATTCATCTAATTCTTTTAATGCATCAAGCACATATTGAAATAAAATTTTATTTATTTATTTATTTATTTTCACAGAAAATTCACAAATGGCCTTTTGGCTACATGAAAATCCTCAATGGCACCCTTCTGTTTGTGTTCATAAAGGGTCTCGTTACACAAGAAAATAGTCATCCCTTTTCTAAATTAGTTGAGTGGGCAAGAAACTTACCCAGAATATTGGAGAGATTATTTTAGTCCTAAAAAATATTATGGCTTTCCAAGCAGTAACCTAATCTTATAAATTTGGGAGATAATCTGTTTCTCCTATACCTCCTCTGGATGTACCTGCACCATTCTATAAGAAATGGAAAGGGATGCATAGACTGTTTATGCTTTTCTTTTATATTTTCACAGTCATTGTTTACAGGTTTCAACTTTCCAATTCTTTTCTTTCCTCTTACTCTCAAGAACATAAAGATTAAGGTAGATCCAAAATGCAGCTTCCAGACACATCTACAAATATTATAATACAAATAAAACGATACAAATACAAATAAAATCACATTTTGGAGGATGTGAAAAGTAAATGTACATACTGAGATAGACTCAGCAACTTGGATTCTCAGGGCTCAGTTGCAGTTTCATTGGAGCAGTTTCATTGGTGGTGAATAACTCAGGAGCAGTTTCATTGGTGGTGAATAAAATTCATCATGTGTATAAAGGATTCTTATGCTAGACCAAGCTACTTCTGACAAGCAATGGTTGTAAAAATTACTCTCTTTTCTTATTCTGCTCTATAACAAAACAAAAACAAAAACAAACAGCAACAACAAAAGATTTAAATTGAGGTCTTTACTGTTAAATTGAGGTCTTTACTGGAGTCCCTTTACTGATCATTAAGGATTAGCATATAGCAAACAAAAAAAATGTCAAATTCAAGAATGAATAATAGTCTTTTCCTGGGAGAAAAAATTATGTATGAATTAAGAATGCTGATGATACTACCAAAGAAAGAAACAGATGACATGGCCTTTGAAGGAATAACAAGAATGACAGTGTGGCAGAATAAAATCTGCTGGGTACAGAGGAAAAAGTGAGGAGATTTTATTATGTCATGAGTGGTATAATTTATGTTCAGTCATTAATTTGCCATAACTCGTATCTGTCTCTTTAAGTAGCTTATTGTACTCCCCAGTCTGTACTTTCTTCTCCCTCAGCAAATCTTGTCATTAATGATTTTCAAATTCAGCTTAACAAAAACATATATATCTGGTTTCTTTTCCATGTATTTGTACATAGAAAATATTTACTTAAAAGTAACAAAGGATCAATAAATTCATATATAGCTATTAAAAAAAAAAAAAAGGTATTACTAAAACTCAGTTTGTCATTTGCAAAGTATTAAATACATGAAACATTTTGCTTTTAGATGATCACCACCATGTCCTCTGACAACACACTGGCAGTACTGTAGCTATCAAGTGTATCTATTCTAACAGCTGGTTCTGCAACTCTACAACTCTTATAATTGCTTAAATATGGCAATGTCAGAGAATTGCACAAGCATACTTACATGTAATACTTTTAAGAGATTAAAGAAACTAACCAGAATTTAGGGAAGTGCAATTTTGAAAGGAAAATAATATTCTCTCTTTTGTGCAATGAATCAATGACGAGATGAATGACATAAGAATGAATATACAATGACAATACTTCCTGTCTGTTCTTTGCCCAGCATCCAATCATTTCACAGTAAAAATCAAAGTATAAAGTTGAGACATTAAGGACTTCTTATGCCTTTAACAGCTTTAGTTCCTGGTGTAGTAAAGATGATTGTTTCCTTCATAGCTGTTATGTGTCAGAATGGAATTTAATTTAGATTATACCATAAGCTTATACTAATTTCACTACAATACCTTCTTTGACTTTAGCGGATATGAGACAAAATGTTATTGTAAACAAAGGCTAATTTTTATCTCTTTTATGCATTTAATGAAGCTCTACTGCCTACCAAGGACGGTAAGTGACTTTCACCTCAAACATCACAAAGGGCTAAGTCCTTTGCTGAACCATTTCAGAATGTCATTTCTTTATTATTACCATCAAATGCGAGTATACTTTTCTTTATTATTATAATGAGTTGCTTTAACAAAGAACGGCTAGAATACAAACTAGTGGGAACCAAGCTGTGATTTCCTTGATCATACCTTGTCAAGACAAAGTACGTAAAGTGCCTGATCAGGAAATGGGAAGGCAGCTGTGCAAACTACCAGCACATCATACTGAAAAATTAATTTCTCTGTTTGAAAAAATTAAATCCCAGCTGATCTAGACAAAAACTCTCATCTGAACTGAAAAATGGGAGAGAAACCAAGCATGAATACAATACAGAAGCAAGTATATTGCCAATTATTTCTAGAAGCATCACCCAAAGCGAATATGTAAATTCCAAAATGGTTGCTTCTAGTCTTTAACCATCCTGAAATCAGAATAATAAATTAATTAAAGTCTTTGCTGAAACAAGTGAGGTTCCAAGTACCAGACTGTGTGAATTGGATTGATGCTTGAAGCCAGGCTAGAATTAGCTGTTGGCTAATACTTGAGTCACACACACAAACAAAAACAACGACAAAAAGAAGCACAAAAAATTGAGGAAAAAAGTATTATCCGAACATAGTCTCTCCCTTCAGTAATTCTGATGCAATACACACACTGTAGAGAAGTAAGACCAGCTGTGGAAAAAGCTACTAGTTTTGGTCTAGTGTCTACTTGTCTACTACTTCTCCACTACATCATGTGGACCCTGGATCATCATTAATTGTTCTCATTGTATTATTGATGTAGTTAATACTAATATGTTCTCCAATGCTTTTTATTTATTTTACTGCCCATCATTTTATTGAAGCTGAGATATTTTAGAATTCATCCTTTCAGTACTTTTGAAAAGTACATAGAGATTGGCTGAGTTTTTCACTATACATATGAATCTAGAGTGCTACTCCTTCACTCTGAGTTGGCATTGGTTGTGAACTAATACCTCAGGAGAACAACCTGGATATTTAATCCTGAAACTTCTCTATAGTTTATATCCACTCAACAGTATAGCGACAAGTTTAAATTTACCAACACAATCCAAGTTCTCCAAAACTTAAAAATATCTTAAAATCATAGTTTCAAATTTGTTTACTCTTTAGTTAAATAAGGGAGGGAAACTACAGGAAATTTATCACAGAAAGTAGGTGGTCTAGGATAATATCCCATAAAAGTCATAAACAGGCAGAAGGCAGAACCTCCACCCAAATATCCAAAGATTGTTGGCTATAAAGTGGAAGTAAAGATCGATATACTGATCTGGAACACAATATCAATTTCTTTTTTAAAAAGGGGAAATATCTACATTTACATTTGTTTTCTACAAACAAACTGGGCATTGCTGTTTTGACAGTAGAATGTTGATCTTTATCTGCAGTCTTTGGAACACTGAACTCTATGTCCATAGGCAAATTTTCATGTGATGTAAATTGTACATTAAATTCTCTGCTCCTTTTCCCACCTCCAGTAAAAGCAACCCAATGATGTCCTGACGTAGAAATGAATTTGGAGGCACACAGGTTTTTACTTAAAGAAAGAAAAAAACTACTGGAGAGTTTCAGCTACTTTAAGAAACTCACAGTTCCTGTGGTTGCAACGCAGAATGCTGTAAACTATTTTGTGAACTTCTTAAGTTCACAAAATAGCAATCTATTTGGATTTGTCAGAGAATGCAAGCAAAATAAGTACTTTACCACTAAGAACATGTCACTGAAGAAAAAGAGTAATCATCTACATGCAGCTCCATCTGTGCACCATTAGAAAAATTCAGAATGAATTAGGCCACATGGTAAAATGATAAGTCTCTGACGTAACCACCATCAGGCAAGCAGTGAATTAACACAGAACAAGTCTCCAGAAAGAGTAAACGAGTAGCACCCTAGATTCATATATATGATGAAAAAATCAGTTGATCTCTATGTACTTTTCAGAAGTATTGAAAGGATGAATTCTGAAATTTCTCAGCTTCAATAAAATGATGGCCAGTAAAATAAATAAAAAGCAAAGGAGAACATATTATTTCATACTGGCATGGAAAGAACAGTAAAAATTGAGCTTTTGCCTTTTAACAGGTAAGTAGAATTTGAAGCCCCAGCCAAAATGTACTTGGTCTTTGCCTTTTCTCTCTCTGCTTTCTTACTTCATGCAGACAGATGAAGACCACAGCAGAGATGAAGAGATACAATCCTTGCTTGAGACTTGAGATTTGTTGGTCCAAGTAAGTTGGGTTCAGAGTGCTGTACTATGAGAGAGATGGGAGAGTAAAGGCAGAAGAGAGGTAACATATTTCTAATTAGATAAAGGAAGATATCAAAGGTTTTGAGGGAAAGAGTCTCCCTTCCCTTCAAATGACAACACCTTTGGTGCAGAGTGAGCGAGAAGATGAAAAGGGAGTCATAGATAAGGCTTCAGCCAGCTATGCTGGCAGAAAAGAGACTAAGGGATGCTATCATTTGGGATTAATGCTTGAATGCAGGAATAGCATAGCTGGAAAGCATAACTAGAACGGAGCAACAGCAATCTTTGAGATGTCAGGGCTCTTCTGCTGAATGAGAAGTTAAATGAAAATTGTATCATTGTTTTCAGGGGTCCTGGTGAAACAGACTCTTGCAAAGAGAGTAGGGGCCCAGTCTAAACAGGGTCAGCAAAAGAAGTAAGGTTTAATCTAAAAACATGAGCTAGTATTGAATTATTGACAGTCATTTGACACAGTCCTATGCACTTGTTACAGGATGTCTGTAAATGGGATTGACTTACTTTATCCTCAGAGGTTTCATAATTTGAACTTTTTCACCTATGAATGTAAGAGATGGCATAAAAAGAGGAATTTCTGTCTGAAAAGTCCTTGTCAGTGGCAAAAAGGTATCCTTATATGCAAGATGGATTTCTGTCATCTGCTTTCCACGTGTGCTGCACACTGAAAAATATGAATTCTATACACTCGTACAATATTTTTCTAAGTCCTACACTTATTTAATTCAGACAACTGTAATTAAGTGTTTGACTATGGAAAGTAGTACATACAGCAAAATCATATGATCACAGAGCTTTCTGCAGGTGAAGAAATCAACGTTTCATTTTCAGAACCTACACTGACAGAGTCTGCTTACAAAATTCTATTCCTAAACTACATAGTAACTAGACGTTAAACTGCCTCTTTAAAGCAATGAAGAGCATAAAAACACTTTTTGCAAGCAACAGGAAAATAGTTTTGAATGAGCTAATTTTTATTAAGCTTACTCATGTAGGGGGACAATCAATAAAAGACAACAGAGAAACTAGAAGTGACTTATACAACAAAAAAATGGAAAAAGAAAAATCATATGAAACTGACAATTTTCTCCTGGATTTTGGTTATATTAAGAAACAATTCTCTAACTTAAGCAGTGAAAGCCTGACCAAATGTAATGATCAAACTGGGTCATTAAAATGAATAGAAGAAATCTCCAAGACATTTCTGGACTAGCTGTGTTTTCTCTGTTCTTTTTTTTTTTTTTTTTTTTTTCCACCAATCTGTGATAAAACCATTTCTTCTTATTCTTGGATTACAGCAATGAATGTAAAAAAAATTCTGCACTGAACAGCACCTATAAAAGTATCTCAGAGTGTTGATTTCTACACTGTATTTCATTAATTTGAACTGATTTTGATGGCAAATATTCTTTTCTTACTAGTTCTGAAAACTGTGCCATGATCTACACACCAAACATCTCAAAAATAATTGTGGGAAGGTATGAGCAGCATTTTTTTAAATTATTTTTTAGATGAAAACTATTTTTGTTAGTGCCACACACTTATGATTATGAGTATGATTTTTCTTAGTTTCCGTAAGCCACAGCTTATTCTATAGTAGTCAAGATGTAAGATTCCTGCTTCTCAGTGGTGAGGTACATTATTATTTGTGGCGCTTCATGTCCTAAATTCACTAATCAGAGGCCTATAAGTAAAAGTGAATTGACATGGCATAGTACAAAAGAAAAGAAGGATACATCTTCTTCTGAAGATATGATGAAGATAAGATGTAGCAAATATCAGAATCTGCCTCTGTGATGTCTCCTAGTTCTGATGTACATTAATTTTTTTTCAGCAAAGAAGCCACCAAATACACATTGTCATAATTTGCTGTCACAATTGTGATGTCTTATGAAAGCTATGCAAGACTCTATTACAAGAATTATATGAATAACAACTTAGTGAGTTTTAGTAAATGTTTTTGTTGCTAATGCATTGCTGAATAAGTCTTTAAATCAGTAATCTAATCAAGAGAAAGAAAATTGCTTCAGATGATGCTGGTTTCTTTTTGATGAACAATATAATTTGAATACAAATACCAATGCTTTATATTTAGAAGTTGGGAATAAAAGTTTACAGCACTTGTACTATTCTATTTTTGAAATGTAGAGATATAGGAGGATAAAGAATAGTATAGTACTCAGAAAATCCCAATGAAGCAGGAGTAGTAGTTTTAGCATTGTGATATATAGTGCTGGTCAATATATGAAGCAAAACTCTCTATAATTTTAGTTCCAAGAGTTTAGTTTCCAACCTTATGAGAAAACTGCAACTGAGTAAAGTTAAAACAATCCATCTGTGTGGTTTGCAAGCCAAGAGACTATACCATATTATACTATAATTTTATCTTATTGTCAAAAGGAAGCTAATAAAACAAGTAGCAATTATAATCTCTCACAATATTTAATGGGGGAGGG
This sequence comes from Oxyura jamaicensis, assembly GCF_011077185.1. Lineage (NCBI taxonomy): Eukaryota > Metazoa > Chordata > Aves > Anseriformes > Anatidae > Oxyura > Oxyura jamaicensis. Next base: position 2,793,874 of record NC_048902.1, on the reverse strand, counting down.
GGAGAGGTTCATTTAACAACTAATCCTGCATAATGTCACCTATGCCCTTTGCATGTTTTTACAGGCTGGAAAAGGTAAAAATACAGCAGTTTGAGTTATGACAAACTATACAGAAACTACCGAAGCCACAAAGAATGTTATCCTAACTACAGTTTCCACAACAACTTGTGAATAATAAGCCAATAAAGTACTGAGGGGTTGTGGGGTTGGGGGGAGGTATTTGGAAGCCATAGGAATCTAAGTGGATAAACTTCACAGTATCTAGATTTGTCTCTGTAACAAAAAATCCTTACAGCAAACAGTGATTATAATATTGCACCTAGAAGATAATATACCTTTTAAATAGTTATATAAATAACAGAAATTTTACCAACAGTTTTTACTTTTTTCCTCCTTCCAAATTAAATAATAAAAAGGTCTTCAAAAGAGGAAGGAGATATATTCTTCAAAGGAAGGAATCCCTAAAAACTTGATGCGAGATCATTTGGAGACAATCAAAAGGCGGAGCCAGCAGCGCCCCCTCCCCGGCCGTTCAAAAGCAGCCCCTAGGGAGCGCGAGCGACCAGGACGGGCAAACAGGGCGTGGCGCGTCAGAGGGGAGTGGCGCGGCAGTTCGCGCAGGCAGGGCGAGCAGGAAGGGCGGAGAGCAATCGCCTGCCCACACGAACACCTCTTAACGACAGTCGTTAGCTAGGCGATAATGGTCTCCACCAGGCACGGTGGGCTCTCCAGGAGGTCGGTACACACCCAGACCGACTGCCCGTTAAAGAATGCAGCGGTTCAGGTCACCGGATGCAGGGAGTGTCTGAGCCTGCTGCTGCCGTCGGCGGGAGGCAGAGACGCTGCGTGCGTGAGGTGCGAGCAGGTGGATGACCTGATCCGCATGGTGGCGGAGCTTAAGGAGGAGGTGGAGAGGTTGAGGGCCATCAGGGAGTGTGAGCGGGAGATCGACTGGTGGAGCGACTCCCTGCAGGGCCTCAAGGAGAGGTACCGGGCTGAGACACCCCAAATGGGGGTGGAGCCCCTGCCTTGTCGCCGTCGGGCAGAGGGAGGGGATCTGGGAGTTGAGGAGGAATGGAAAAAGGTCCCTGCTCGACATGGCAGGCGATGCCCTCCCCTTCCGGCCCCACCTTCCCAGGTGCCCTTACACAACAGGTTTGAGGCCCTGGAGACTGAGAGATCAACAGCAACTGAGGAAGAGGTAGAAAGTGTTCCCAGGAGGATGCCTAGGGCGAGGAGGTCGACTCCACGCCTCAGGACTGCCTCCATCAAGAAAGAAAGAAGGGTGATTGTTGTGGGAGACTCTATCCTTAGGGGAACAGAGGGCCCTATTTGTCAGCCTGACCCTACCTGTAGGGAAGTCTGCTGCCTCCCTGGGGCCAGGGTCAGGGACGTTGCCAGGAAGCTTCCCAACCTGGTACGCCCCTCTGATTATTATCCTCTTCTGATAGTCCAGGCGGGCAGTGACGACATTGAAGACAGAAGCCTGAAGGCAATCAAAAGAGACTTTAGGGGGCTGGAACGGTTAGTGGACGGAGCGGGAGTGCAGGTAGTGCTTTCGTCCATCCCTACGGTGACAGGGAGGGGTACGGAGAGGACCAGGAAAGCCCACCTGTTAAACATGTGGCTCCAGGGCTGCTGCCAACGCAGAGATCTTGGGTTTTTCGACCATGGGGCAGTTTATTCAGCACCTGGTCTGATGGCCGTAGACGGGTCCCTATCCTTTAGGGGAAAAAGGATCCTTGGCCAGGAGCTGGCGGGGCTCATTGATAGGGCTTTAAACTAGGTAAGAAGGGGGATGGGGGTGAAGCAAGGATTGTTGGAGCTGTGCCAGGGGGAACAATAGCAAGGCCGGGGAATAAGGTAATGGCCCAGCTGAAGTGCATCTACACCAATGCACGCAGCATGGGTAACAAACAGGAGGAGCTGGAAGCCATCGTGCAGCGGGCAGGCTACGACTTGGTTGCCATCACGGAAACGTGGTGGGACCAGTCTCATGACTGGAGTGCTGCGATGCCTGGCTATAGGCTCTTCAGAAGGGACAGACAGCACAGAAGGGGTGGCGGTGTGGCTCTCTATATTAGAGAGTCTTTCGATGTTGTAGAACTCGAGGCTAGGAATGACAAGATCGAGTCCCTTTGGGTTAGGATCGGCAGGGACAACAAGGCTAGCGTCCTGGTCAGGGTCTGTTACAGACCGCCGAACCAGGATGAGGAGACGGATGAGGAGTTCTACAGGCAGCTGACAGAAGTTGCGAAATCTTCAGCGCTTGTACTCGTGGGGGACTTCAACTTCCCTGACATATCCTGGAAGCACAACACAGCCCAGAGAAAGCAGTCTAGGAGGTTTCTGGAGAAAGTGGAAGATAGCTTCCACGCAGCTGATTAGTGAGCCTACCAGGGGTGGTGCCCCGCTAGACCTTCTCTTCACAGAGAAGGACTGGTGGAGGATGTGATTGTCGGGAGCTGTCTTGGGCAGAGTGACCACGAAATGGTGGAGTTCACTATTCTTGGCGAGGCCAGGAAGGGAACCAGTAAAACCACTGTACTGGACTTTCGGAGAGCTGACTTTGGGCTGCTCAGGACACTGGTTGGTAGAGTCCCTTGGGAGGCGGTTCTGAAGGGCAGAGGGGTCCAGGAAGGCTGGGCGCTCTTCAAGAGGCAAATCCTAATGGCGCAGGAGCGGTCTGTTCCCATGTGCCCAAAGATGAGCCAGCGGGGAAGAAGACCAGCCTGGCTGAACAGAGAACTGTGGCTTGAGCTTAGGAGAAAAAAGAGGGTTTATAATCTTTGGAAAAGTGGGCAGGCCACTAGGGAGGACTATAAGGATGTAGCGAGGCTGTGCAGGGACAAAATTAGGAAGGCCAAAGCTCATCTGGAGCTCAATCTGGCTACTGCCGTTAAAGATAACAAAAAACGCTTTTATAAATACATCAACACAAAAAGGAGGACTAAGGAGAATCTACATCCTTTACTGGATGCAGGGGGAAACTTAGTTACAAGAGATGAGGAAAAGGCGGAGGTGCTCAATGCCTTCTTTGCCTCAGTCTTTAGCGGCAATACCGGTTGTTCTCTGGATTCCCAGTACCCTGAGCTGGTGGAAGGGGATGGGGAGCAGGATGTGGCCCTCACCATCCACGAAGAACTGGTTGGTGACCTGCTACGGCACTTGGATGTGCACAAGTCGATGGGGCCGGATGGGATCCACCCAAGGGTACTAAGAGAAGTGGCAGAGGAGCTGGCCAAGCCACTATCCATCATTTATCAGCAGTCCTGGCTATCGGGGGAGGTCCCAGCTGACTGGCGGCTAGCGAATGTGACGCCCATCTACAAGAAGGGCCGGAGGGCTGACCCGGGGAACTACAGGCCTGTCAGTTTGACCTCAGTACCAGGGAAGCTCATGGAGCAGATCCTCTTGGGAGTCATCATGTGGCACTTGAAGGGCAAGCAGGCGATCAGGCCCAGTCAGCATGGGTTTATGGAAGGCAGGTCCTGCTTGACGAACCTGATCTCCTTCTATGACAAAGTGTCGCGCTGGGTGGACGAGGGAAAGGCTGTGGATGTGGTCTACCTTGACTTCAGCAAGGCTTTTGACACCGTCTCCCACAGCATTCTCCTCAAGAAACTGGCTGCTCTTGGCTTGGACTGGCGCACGCTTCGTTGGGTTAGAAACTGGCTGGATAGCCGGGCCCAAAGAGTTGTGGTGAATGGAGTCAAGTCCAGTTGGAGGCCAGTCACCAGTGGCGTCCCCCAGGGCTCGGTGCTGGGGCCGGTCCTCTTTAACATCTTCATCAATGATCTGGACGAGGGGATCGAGTGCACCCTCAGTAAGTTTGCAGATGACACCAAGTTAGGTGCGTGTGTCGATCTGCTCGAGGGTAGGAAGGCTCTGCAGGAGGATCTGGATAGGCTGCACCGATGGGCTGAGGTCAACTGCATGAAGTTTAACAAGGCCAAGTGCCGGGTCCTGCACCTGGGGCGTAATAACCCCAAGCAGAGCTACAGGCTGGGAGATGAGTGGTTGGAGAGCTGCCAGGCAGAGAAGGACCTGGGAGTGATAGTGAACAGTCGGCTGAATATGAGCCAGCAGTGTGCTCAGGTGGCCAAGAAGGCCAACGGCATCCTGGCTTGTATCAGAAATAGTGTGACCAGCAGGGCTAGGGAGGTGATCGTCCCCCTGTACTCGGCTCTGGTGAGGCCGCACCTCGAGTACTGTGTTCAGTTTTGGGCCCCTCACTACAAGAAGGACATCGAGGTGCTTGAGCGGGTCCAAAGAAGGGCGACGAAGCTGGTGAGGGGCCTGGAGAACAAGTCCTACGAGGAGCGGCTGAAGGAGCTGGGCTTATTCAGCCTGGAGAAGAGGAGGCTCAGGGGCGACCTTATCGCTCTCTACAGATACCTTAAAGGAGGCTGTAGAGAGGTGGGGGTTGGCCTGTTCTCCCACGTGCCTGGTGACAGGACGAGGGGGAATGGGCTAAAGTTGTGCCAGGGGAGTTTTAGGTTAGATGTTAGGAAGAGCTTCTTTACTGAAAGGGTTGCTAGGCATTGGAACAGGCTGCCCAGGGAGGTGGTGGAGTCACCATCCCTGGAAGTCTTCAAAAGACGTTTAGATGTAGAGCTTAGGGATATGGTTTAGTGGGGACTGTTAGTGTTAGGTTAGAGGTTGGACTCGATGATCTTGAGGTCTCTTCCAACCTAGAAATTCTGTGATTCTGTGAAAATGTGCGAGTTTCAGCCACATTCATTCGCTTTCAGCAAAAGGAAGATCTTTTTCCTCTTGGCCTTTTAGATTTCAAATATTTGACTGATATTGTTACATTACTACCCATTTACTAAAATGTAGACAAAATCAAACTGCAGCTCCAAATATAATTTAATTTGTAGGCAAAGATATAAAAAACTTTTGTCCTCTGGTTGACTTGTGGAACGTAACTGTTTCATTAATTTCTTTTGATTTTGGATGACTGAAAAAAGCCTCTCAATTTTCTTATAAGAACAAACCTTAGAAAAATGACTAACATTACGAAACTAATTTGCAGATATAAATAACAAAATTCACAGTCATATTAGTACTTACCCACTAAATGCCTGGATTGCATAAAGCTTGGAAGCATCCAAGGAACATTCCACAGCCTTTGAAGGGAAAAAAAAAAAAGAAAGAAAAAAAAAAAAAGTAGTTATTTAGTTGTTGTTAGTAAGTCTTGGACAAAGTTTAACTGCATCAAACATGTAACACCTAATATGAAAAATGTTTAGAAGGGTCAGCTCCAGGCCAAAGCTATTGTAACCATTGCCTTGGAATACATTTTAGTAGCATTCAGTGAAAACCAGGGGAAGAATGCATGGGAAGGGGTAAGATATTGCTTCCCAAATATTGTAGCCCTTTAAGTCTTGTGTTTTATGCAATGTAGATGACAAAAAAAAAGGTATAATGTTTGACAGTAGCAGACCCCTGTGCTCGCAATTATTATCAGCACAACAGTGAGGACTATCCTATTTATAAATGCAACACACTCAAAGGAGAACAAAAGAGTGAAAAGCTGGAAAAAACATGCAAATTTCACAACCAAAATGAAGGAACAAAAGAGGTCAAATCACAAACAAACAAAAACAAAATGCATGATCCCTATCACAAATACATAATTTTAAACCTTTTCATCCACAGAACTGCTATCTGAAAGAGAATAGGGAAGAAGGGGAATATAGGTTAGACAAAACAACTGAGAAAATATCTTAAGCTGTGAAAAAATGTTACTTTTTAAATCTGCTAATGCAGAAACAAAATGAGGAGCAGAAGCCAATTAACCCCTCTGCTTAAGTGTTTCGTAGTAGCAGGATCACCGTCTTTACTTTTTAAAGAAGCACACAGATGTTTTCAGTAGGTAAAAATCCATGACACTTATGCAAGTCTGTATGGTAACCACATAATTTATATATTCTATCCCATCTCCACAGCATTATTTATTTATTACAATTTTTTCAATACCAATAACAAACAACTACTATAACAAATAACAACGACTCATGCAATGACTAAAACTACCCTCAAAAAGTCAGTACCTACTATATAAGAATAACAATTATGCAAGTTTTATATATGATATAAATCATCATAAATTGTTTAATGCGATTAGTGACACATTCACATTTACTATCAGACCAAAAATATTTTCTGACAGGAAAATATAGCCTTATTTTATTGTCTTGCCAATTTTAAAATACAAGTAAATTAATAACTGTTTTTATGTACACTATAGCATCAAAAAAACTTTCTTCTGTTTGGATACTTTATAGTAGAGTGCATACATTAAACTTCATTGTTTTAATTGTCACCTTACTGATCTTCTCTTTTTTCCTCTCCAAACAGAGTACACAGTTCCTACAGGTCCTCTATACAGTTCAGATCTTTTGAGACGTTTAGAGCTACTCCACATTTCATATATATATATATATAAAATAATCTTTTTTGGGTGTTAAAACACTTGGCATCTTTTGTGTTTTAAACCCGTTAACTACAAGAAAATGTCACTTAAAAAAAATATATATATATATATATAAAAAAACTACATTGGCAAATTTAAGAGTATACCCTCTAGTATTAACAATCCAGTAAAATCAAAGGACATTGCTGTGCTACAAGTGTTGACTATTGTTGTGCCACTAATTTTAGAGCCTACTTATGTAGTCAAAGCTAGTACATGCACAAGAATGGGAGGAATAGAACCTGGAGATGAGTTGTTTGAAACATGTTTTTACCATTTAGATTATATCTGATTTTGTATTATTCAACAAAGTAAGAGTGGATCAGGCTACTAGGTATTGGCAATGTGGCCACACCAAACTTGAATCTACAGAAAATCCAGCTATGCAGCAGACACTCCTCTTTGTGAGCCCACATAATTTGCCTTTTTCTTATTCTTGTCTACAAATCTTTTCTTTAAAATATGCTGTGAACAATCCATTTAGAAACAGTGTGCCTAAAAGAATGAACTAAGGTTTCTTGTCCCAAAGAAAAATTATGAGTTACACAGAATACTAAACCAAAACTATTACTAGTAGTAAAATCTTCCATGATTGAGTAAAAATAGAGTAAGTACATCTGTGCACAATAAGCATATCTGCTTGCTATGAATCCATTCCTTCTGCAGTTGTTCTCCTGAATATAAATGGGGATTCTGCATTGTTTCTTAGTTTTATTTTTTAGAAAATATACATATAGTTTTTTTTTTTTTTGTTTTTTTTTTTTTTTTTTCTGTTAGGATGTAAACTATCTTAGCATTTTCTCACTTTAAATCTTCTCCCCTTCCTTTCACAAATACTAGAATTTTTATTTTGCCTCAGAAATTAATTCTTGACTAAATTAAGTCATAGCCATATATATATATGTCAAATTACCCTTATTTGATTAAGTAGATTCATAGAAATGAGTTTAGTCTCTACATTTGCATTTTTTTTTGCATATATTTGTGAAATTTGTCTAACAATATCAGATGTGATTAAGTACTCTTTCTCCACGAGCTTATAGAGAACAGGTTAACAAACCACTGTCAGCTTGATTTGAATGGCCAATGGATCCCACTCTCCAAAATTACTATAGCTTTGCATAAGCAGGGTGAGAGGACAGCCTGGAGTAAGTAGATGACTGTAAGCCTAGTCAGCCATGGAAGCAAAAGGGGATATGCAGTTGTGGGATATGCTAAAGGAAATACATAGAATAGTTAAAAATAAAGTGCCGGAACAACGTCTGGACAGGTGAAAGCCAGGAAAGGAAAGATAGAATGCAACAACGGGGCACTAAACTGGGGTACCTACTACTGAAGTAATTCTTAAAATCATAAAGGGTAGAATTCAAAAAGTGAAGAGAAATTTGGGGACTAAGGGAAGTTTTAAGCAGGAGAGTGCTTGGAAGACATGAAGTTTTACCACAATCTGTTCATGCAACCTATAACTTCTGCCTAAAATGCCTAATCATGACTAAATATTCATATTTAAAAACTCACAATAAATCTCAGTATTATGTATGTGAAAGGGAATTTTAAAATATTTTACAGTTATCAGACATTTTGTTACCAAACTGGCTAAGGAATCACATGAATTATATGCTTAATTCAGTTGTTTTTTGTTCAGAAATTTATGTTAAAAATAATAAAAAAAAAATGTTGAGACTTGCATTCCACATTAAATGGAATTTTGTATTTTGGAACATGAGATGGACATAAGAAGTTTTCTTTACCTCTCCTGGGTTTCAGCCAGCTTCATCTAATTCCACTACACTTCATTTACTGGAACCTAATTTTGCTTTTTCCTAAAACTAGGAAGGAGAGTGACAATCAACAATTAGAAAGGGAAACAAGGCACTACATTTTTGTTTTAACTTGTTTTATCTTTGCACTTGGTACTTAGAAAAGATGTATTTGTTTTTCATTTCAAACACATTCCTATCTCCTTTCTTAATAGAAATTGTATAAAGCAGACAACTGGCACATATTTCCCCAAAACATACAAATATATATATATATATATCATTTTTATTTTTTGTAAGAAATGACTACATCTTCAGAGACAAAATTAGTCTAAAAACTTCAGCATTTATTACTTTTTCTAAGCACACTTTGAATGAAATAATCTGAACTAAGGAAGTATTCTTTGTGTGTCTGAGAGCACCAGACTGGGAAATTGTACAGTCACCAAGCAATTCACTTTGGTAGTCATTAGGCTGCCAGAACAGACAGCAACATTTTTTGATGTAGATAAGAAGTGAATTGTGATTATATAAGAGACCACTGAACGTACTTTCATATCAGGGTTATAAGAGTAGACATCTCTGATTATACTGCTGAAAGACAATGATTTACTTAAAAGAACTTATATTCATATAACTCATTTTTGCAACTCATCCATTCTGTGGTGAACAAGAAATGTAAAAAAAAAGTTATGAATGTACTAAGAACAGTACTAAGAAATGTACTATGACATGTACTAAGAACACTGATGCAGTTAGCTAATCTTATTGGATGCTTCTGATTTTTTTTCAAATAGCTTCTCTCTTCTTAGATTATACTTTATGTGAAAAATCACTATATTCCCAAATAACAGTATAACTGTTATAGGGAAAATCCATGGAGTGATATTGCGCCATAATAATTACTACTTCAGCCCAATGAACTCAATATACATACATACTCAATATACCTGGATGACAAGAGTAGGATGCTACTTACTATTGAAAACTATATTTACAAACATAAAACACAAAAGACAAAAGAAAAATCCTTCTATATTTCTGCTGGTCAGTATGATAGTTCCCAACTCAATAATAATTAACTAGGTAAATTAATAAGGCAAAAAGAGAGAAAAGCTGTTTTAATTAGCTATGCTTACTGTAGTGGTACAATGCTCCTGTTGTCCATTTAAGTTTATCTAATTATAACAATTGAATTAATGCAAAGAAAGAGAAAAGTTGAAACATTACTAACTAAAGTAGGGAATACATGATAATCAGTTCTATGACATTTCTTCAAATAAGACAATTTTATACTCAGTATTCCTAATAGCTGTTGACAGAACACAAAAGCATTTAAGGAAGGAGAGGACAACCTTAAGGAATATTTAGCAAAATGTATTTTCAAGTGTTCCTGCTTAGCTAGATTTTTTTTTACAGCTCTGTACCAATCTTTACCACTTAATCTCTAACTCTCCTTTCTGTCTCTACACTTTCCTTTTTCTGTCTCTACCACTCCATAAGCTTCCCACAAGCAGACACAAAATTCTGAGTAAACAAGAAATTCAAAATAATCATAAGCTAAAATTATTAGTCTTCAAGGTTCCTGTTAATAAAAAGTTCCAGACACTGAAAGGCTGTATAACTTTCAACACGCCCACTAAATGCTGGCTTCTCTCGAAAATGTATCCGCTGCATTAAATTAGACCCTGGATCTATCCAGGAACCATCCCACATTTGCTTTCTTTCAGTCCCCTCAAATAAGACCACAAGTGATTTTCCATCCATATATCAGGTTACCTGTTTTGAAGAAGGCTAAGTAAAACTTCCAACAGGTGTTTGTGTTGCATAATTACTACTCAATCATTGTCTGAAAACTAACAGATCTTGTAAAAGCTGTTACCAACTGTTTTCAAATTAACATGTGGTCTGTTTTATCCAGTTCTAAACATAATGTCACCACCTTCAACTTACCATAATTAACACTGGAATTCTTCATACAAGATAGCTAGATTCTGTACCTAAACTTCTTAAAAGAGATTTCTAAAGGATGCTGAAAACACATCTTCCAACATGAAAGATAAAGTAGGCAGGGAAGATATAGAAGTGAATTGTAAAATGAATTGGGTTGAAAGAGACCTTAAAGATCTAGTTCCAACACACCTGCTATGCACTGGGACACCTTTCACTAGACCAGGTTGCTCAAACTCCCATCCAACCTGACCTTGAACACTTCCTCAATGGGGCATCTACAACTTTTCTAGGAAACCTATTCCAGTATCTAACCACCCCCATAAAAAAGATTTTTTTTTCCCTTATATCTGATCTAAATTTACTTTTTTTTTTTTTTCTTTTTTTTTTGATACCATTAGAAAATCAGAAATACAACTAGACAATAGCCTCATTGGCAACTTTTAGAGATATTTATATAAAAGAGGTTTAGAAGGTTTAGAGGTTTTTGTTTTTTTTTTCATCAGTCATAGGGACTCTTCAAGCCTTGTGGCATTATTATATTTTTAGCATTTTTCTGAACATCAGAACATCATCATAATACACTTTCTTTCACGACTGCAAAAATTTAGTTCACTCTCCTCCCGATAGCACAAGAAGTGGATTAAGGTAATAAAAATCTAAACAATTCAGAATGATTATGATGCTATTGTGAATACACAACCCTAAATTTCCACTCTTGTAAGTATGCATAATTGTATAAGACCAAATCAGAAGAAGATAAAGTTCATTATTCTCTCAAAGTACAATTTTAATCTTTAATTCTACAAAACTCTTCCAAGAATGTCAAACTGACTGATAATTACATGATTTCTGAAAGGAAACCCTTCAGACATAATATTTGCTGGAATTAGATAAAAAACACAACTGTTCAATGGAGATGGCATGTGTAAAAGCAGCCAGTCAGTAGTGAATAATCTAAGCTGGACAATTCTAATTAGTATGCAATTGCTAAGAAAAGAAAAAAAACAAGTCCAAACAAAAGCAGTTTAGATTGTCCAAAATAACAACACAAATTAAGACAAGCTAAAATAATAAATACTGTACCCAGGAGCTGATATTATGCATACAGAACAGAATATTACAGTATATAGATGCCTAGATGATGATGTGTTGCTGAAGCATATTCCTGGAAGAGATACTATATAATGCCTGAAAGATAATATTAAAGCTAACACATCATAAGAGATGAGTGCTTGTTTGACAAAGAGAAGGTCAAACTTGAATAAACCTTGGCTGACAGGAGAAATGGATGAATTGCTGCTAGCACTTTACTAGCAGTGATGTAGAAAAATTACTAGCGGATACACAGAGAACCAAAGCAGGAGGTCAGCTTGGTGGAGATAAAACCTGCAGCTGTCTTTACTAACAAACTGGTTGGCAAATCTGAAAGAAGAAAACATGATTTAAAAACATCTCTGGTGTTTAGAAATTGAGTCCCATTAGACTTATAATGGCTCTTGTTTTCTGTCATCTTTGAACAGCTACTAGATACTTCTACCCACTTCTTACAATTACGTCTAAAAGAAAAAATCATTGGTGTGATGTTAATGTTTCTAAATTTTTGGTGGTCTCAAACTAAAATCTACTTAAAGACTGGGCTTTCTTGACACTCTCATACTTGTCACAGTGATGTTAGAGTAAAATGCAGAGTGCATTTTAAGCACAGTATTCCAAATCCAAAACCCAGGGTAATGGTAAAACAAACTTTATCTATAAAGGATTTCACTAAGATGTGCAGCTTGTTTTGCAGTAGCAGCATAGACAGAGGTGATGTTAGGTCAGGGATGGAAGAATATATATGGCTTCTTAGGAAACAGATCACTGGCATCTTGGGCAACAAAGACTATGCATGCACTAGCAAATAGTTTATTGCCATAGGAGCAGACCAGAAGGTCAAAGAAGTAGGTGCTGAACACCAAAGTGCCCACAATACAAATATTCAGACTCGTTCATCTTGGCATTGTGAGTAATGTTTGCTTTGGATCCACTGGTAAAAAAAAAAAAAAAAAAAAAAAAAAAAAAAATCCAAATCACACTCAGACCACCCAGTCAAACCAAATCTCCAATTGGAGATTTGCTTCCAAAGTGTTGTAAAATAAAATGCTATTGGTGGCAAAACCACAGATCATGTAATTATCCTACTGTTAAAGATAAAGAACTGTATGCACATCTATGTTTGAGAACAAAGGAGCAGAACATAAGGCCTTGGAAAGTCACATTCCACAGACTACGATGTTGTTCATAGCTGCTGGTAGTTTCTTCTCCTGTGGAATTGCATTCACTTCCTACCTAAGGTGTAAGGAACTATCTATAATAGTTTTAGGCTCTTTAAATATGACATTCAAAAATTCAAAACCAGATGTACTGGAAAACTTTATGACTAATTTCAAGACTGGCATTAGAAGAAGAAAATGTGAGTCAAAGTATAATCATCAACAGAATAAAAACCTGACATTCGCCATCATTTACTGAGAAGAAAAACCTGATTTTCTTCTGTTGATACAGAAACTGGTTTAACTAGTATGATCGAAGGAAAAAACTTGAAATACTTCAATACTAATATGATTTTTGATCTTTTTTTTAAAATGACATTCTCTTATGTATACAAGATAAGTGGATTAAAGATGAAATTGGTAGAAAATAATGTACAGTCGTATTGTGATATTTGGACTAATTCCAATGCATGGGGTAGAAATATCATGTGGGTTACACAACATCATACGGGTTAATTTTAGACAATGTTCTCATTAACAAGTAGATTGAACAGAATTTCATATAGCTTGCAGAAAACATTGAATTGAAATGGGTTGCAAGTATTTGAAAGGATCGAGTTAGAATTCAAAATATTCCTCACATACCATTGCACTGCTTTGGCACTAGTCCTGTGAAAAGTTAGGCTTAATTTGGAACAATGGTGATTTACGCCAAATATTAAGAAACCAGCAACTGCTGCTATATGTTATAAATCGCTAAAACAAGATACCCAAAAGTGTTGTAGAGACTTCCAATAAGTTAAAAGAATGTATGAAATGGACTCTCCTCAGAGAAAGGATTAAAACTCCATGGTGTCTATCCTTCCACTCCTTCAGTTTACAGTTCAAGGAAATCAAGAATGTGACACTGACAGAAATATATAAGATATAAGTTGGTATAAAAAAGAAGGACTACGCGTAGCTAAGTAGTTAGAGGCTTTTCTAATTTATTTATTTTCTCCCATGATGTGGAAACTCAATCTGCTATGCCAGAAAATACTTGAAATAGCCTTACAATTTATATTATAAAACAGACCAACATAGCAACATATATTTCTCCCAATACATGAGAAAAATATCTACAATTTCCCATTATTTTTAACAGAAAATAAACCATACCACTAAACAATTCTGGCATTGCTCAGTTTCATCTGGTCCATTTACTCTCCAATTATTCCTTCATACCTGCTGTGACAGAAGGTGCACAACACAAGGGAATGAATTGCTGTTGAATTGTAGTTGAACTTTCTTCCTTTCATATGTACAGAAGTAGTATGATTTCTATTGACGACCCTATACATGAGGATCACAAGAATACATTGCCTATGGTAGCTTTACAAAAAAAAATAAAATAAAAGGAATCAAAAAAAAATATGATTTATATATTGCTCAGATCACTGTTATTACCTGAAGAAAAATAAGTGTTACAAATTCACACAGGGATTTCAACAACTACTGCAAACAACTAAACATTTCTCTGCATACAGTGCACTATAAAAAAGACGGAAGGAAAATATCACAAGAAAAAGGTACAAATGCGAAAGTGTAAAATAGTGTTATGGACTCTTGTCTATAGAAAACCGTTAACACTATGTTATGATCATGGTGTTTGTTTTTTTATTTTATTTTCTAGGAATAATGAGTGCTGCAGCAAGAGCACAAAAGAACTATCATGTCTCTTTTCTCATTCCATCTTGCTAGATGTGCAACTGATGGACAACAATTTCTTTGGTGAGGCTGCAATTGCATTGGTGATACTTTGACCCATACAGAGGTTATGGATCTGCGATACCACTGGTAAATCTCTTGCTGCTGTTTGGTCTCTGTGATCAAGAGAACTCAATTCTCAAAGACAAGAAGAATCAAAATCATGTTCTGCCACATCACATGTCCAAGATTCTGATGTAACATAAAGAAGTCCAGCTAGTTTTATAAGTCAACTGCAGAGAAGCTACCAGTTTACCAGCTTATCAGTGAGCAGCCTGCTATCTACTACTACTTGCTTAGTTGTTTCAGCGTTCAACCATTTCCTGTTTGTTGCTAATGTTTAACTTATACACCATACACTTCACCATGCTATCAAGGACATTTGTGAACAGCTGTATCAGCAAATCAACTAGAAGACGTGGACCTGAAAACCTGAAAAACTTTCTCTTTACTTGGTTATTAATATGCAAATTAATTTATTTTCAGCAGAATGTATAAGAATTTAATATAAGGTAAGTATGGGGAAAAAAAAAAAAACTCTTAAAAATGCTCTTTATTAACAATATAAAAGTACAAGTGCCTGTATGTCTTTTTTTTTTTTTTTTTTTTTTTTTTCCCTAGAGATACATACTTATCAATAAACTCTGCCCTTATGTTCAGATTTACCAAAACTTCTGCTCATGCAAGCCATTTTAAGAACACTCTATACACATCAAGGAGGCACATATCACAGATAACAGTTTCATCACTTTTGGCAAAAATTTTTCATAAAAGTGGAAAGGCTTCAGATTTTTTCTACTATTCCTAGGCACAAGGAGAAACAACTGTGTAGATGCTCTACTTATCACCTGGCTTATGTGCATAATGGGAAAATTGGTCCCATGAAAGTCCCAATCACTCTTCAGCAGCAAAACAGAATCTCTTTATCTTTGCACTTTACTGTAATATTCTGCTTTCCCCAATAGATCAGAGACAGATTTGAGCATATTTGCTCACTCATGTTTTCCAAGACATTACATTTTTCAAAATGCACATCTAGGTATTTTTCATCCAGTTGTTTTAAGATTCTTCTTAACCTGAAGATGCTCTATAAAGTGAGGCAGTGATATTTTGCTTCGAAAATGCAGTGATTGACATACAAAATTTAAATATTTTAGACAAAAATAAAAACTATTTCTTAATCTTGGTTATAAAATCTTAATTTGTGCTCATTTCCACAGCAGAATCAGAATAAATAAGTCCTTGGACATGACATTTATCCTCAGGTTCTCTCTTAGCTCTACAAAATTTATTTTAAATCTGTTCTCAAATACAAGAATTCTAAAGTTGATAAAAATAATGTTAAATAGTTTTCTGTACTTGTAAGGATTAGCATAGCAGACACTTCTTTGGTGAATTAAGTTAGCAGTTCTAATGAATTACTTACATTTCCAAAAAAAAATTAATCCTCTAAACAGACTTTTTAATTGAAGAAGAAAATTCAGTTATTTATATTAAACCTTACTGATTGAGAATGTGTGTTTGTGTTTTTTGTTTGTTCTTTGTGTTTTATTGATGATTAAAGAACAGATACAGCTATTGCAAAAAAAGTTAGCAAAAGATTTTTTTTTTTGATTCCCAGACTAGGTGTAATTGCAACACATATTTTCCTGACATAATACACACTGATTCAGTAAGGGTTATGATGCTAAACTACATTATTCAACCTCAGTTTGGTTACTATCCTTTATTTCAAAGAGATGCATTATCACAATCCAAGGATTTCAGTTAAACGTAAAACCTGTAATTACAGAAGTAAAATACAGTCTGCCATAAGAACACTATTATATTTTCTGAAAGAGATGTTAAACAGGTTTTTTAAGTATAGAATCTTAATAATCTTGTTTCCTCAGTACAATGAATCTATTCCAATCAAAAACAAGTGTATTAATTTCTTACCAAGCCTGTTTACATAGTACATCTGTTCCACTGTCACCACCTTCTGAAGTGAATGTGAAAGGGTATTTACACTGTTAAAAAGTCTCTGTAATCTATCTGCTTATATTGTTTACATATGAAGAAAACAATAGATGAATTTTTATGTTGAAGTGCGTTATGATGAATTATGTTATGTTGAGTTATGTCCCCAAATACAGCTCTGTATACTTCATACTTTTGGTTACTTCTTTTTAGATCATCTGTAATAGCCACAGAGAACACACAGTCAGCCCTTATGTTAATCCAGTTTTTCATCATTCCAGGTAAAAGGAATAAATCTATTAGGCATATGGTAGAAAAAAACAAAAACAAAAACAAAAACATTTTCTTTTCTTCACTAATTACTTTTTTTTTTTTTTTTTAACATTTTGAGACAAAATAGAAAACCTGAGTTTGGTATTGCTATTAGCTTTTATTAATATTAACTGAAAATATTCCTGTCTGGGCTATACTTTCTTGATGATACAAAGACTACTTGCATTCATTCACTAAGATTTTTTTTCCCACTTAGTCTATGCCTGATGTTAGAAAGTTGAGAAGAGGATATATTAAAAAAAAATAAAAAATAAAAATAATCACTGTTAATACACTGTTTAGTACAAAGTTGATGCTAAACTTGAAGGAAACTTGTGGCCATCCACAACTATGCTTTATGCCTTCTAGAGGGGGCTTCTCAGAGGACTACAAACTCTACAAACTATTAGTTTTGTTATGGCAACAGAAGACTAAGTAAAAAGGGGAGAAACCACTATTGCTAACAATCCTTTAATACTGCGGTATGAAAAAGATTGACTCGCATTAAGTTGTTCTTGCTGGTAAACCAATGAATTAACAGCTCCTTTTGGCATAATACATGCTTATAAGCAAGTTCTATTATCATTAATTACTGTACCTTTTTATATACTAAACCAGAATTCTGCCATCTCACTAGACAACCTTCCCCTACTCACTCTACATCAGCTTTCTAAGATTTTTTTTTTCCCATAAGAATAGTATATAAAACCCACAAATAATTAACTATATTTTAATCAGTCAACTGTTACCTCAAGCAATTAAGAAATAAGATGGGACATACACCCACCTTTCCTTCTAAAAGCATTGCTCCTTGCTTAGAGACCACTTCCCAGCACATCTAATTTAGTTTGTCTGTAGGAAAATTCTTCAATATTAAAACAAACAAACAAACAAACAAACAAAAAAAAAACACAAAAAAACTCATCTTTCAACAGGTTTCTATTTTCTCCCTTACAATCACCACCAACAAATATGCAGTGCTGTGACCAAGACAACTGTTTTATTTCTTGTTTCCACCTGAATGGGTATAAGATGACTGAACAATTATAGATCAATTGATTTTCATCTGGAACACAGCACTGATCTTTTCAAGTCCAAATCTAAGATTCACATTCACACAACAAACCTGGTACAATACAATTAAGTACAGTTATATATAGTTAACTAATAAATATATGTACCTACACCATATATGTACCTACACAAATATATTGAAAATAACTGATGGAGGTAAGATTCAGAAGAAACAAAAGACTAAGTACTTTGAGACAAAGCTAGACTATTTTCTAAAGCTTATACTATATGAGAAAATAACCTGATGCGTACAGTTCCAGAAAACAGTTGCTAGGGGAAAAAAAAAAAAAAAAAAAAAAGCGGCTAGAAATGCTATCAAAATAAGAAAGTATACCTTGCTTCAAAAGAGCGTAGTGGGACTAGACAGAGTTTGGAATATATGTAAGTAATATATTGCTGACAACTTTCCTTAATCTGGAACACAATGACCACACTGCAAGGGGAGTACAGTAATGCATTACTGGTTGGTTTGGTTTCAAAAGTTAGCATCACATTTTCCTCCTTCACACTTATAAAAAATGATGCTTTTACTGATCCTGGTCTCTGAGAGTACTGTTCTCCAGTCAGACACCTCAAAATGTAATACAGATGTCTTCCTATAGAACAAGAAGTAAAGCAACTTTCATCCATTGTTTAACACAGATCCCATACCTGGCCCCTGTAATCTGACTTGCCACTGAGTGTGTGTATTCACAGAGTAAGATGAGTTCAGCTATCTTGAAACCATAGACAATCAAACACGTTACTCTGTGGCAGAAACTCCAGACCAAAAGATTTTTAAAGTCTATTCAGTCACGAAATGATCAGCAAAATCTTCATCAACAAGATAATGAAGATATTGATTGTAAACTATCCTTCACAGATGGAAGTCTTTAATCATCATTAAAAGCAACTCACAAGAGTGCATGCAACTCTGGAAGCTTACCCAGAGTGACAGTTTCATCAGGAGAGAAACTTATTCTAAGGCACCTGCAAAAGATAAGGAGAACAAGATGGGCATGGAATAGAAGTAGCCAATAGGGCAAAATCTAGAAAGAGAGAAAGTAACAAGTGAGGACTGGAACAATAAATAAGAGGGTAATAGTTTTTCTTGATTATCAAACAAACCGCTGACTAAAATTTCTCTATTTTTTCCATAAAAGCCATCAGTCTTTCCATTAATATACATGTATCATTACAATGCCTCTATGTCCTTACAGAATTTTAAATCCAAGGGTTACTTGTATATTGGTCGTATCTCCACTCATCCACATATTCTATTACCCTCACTCCAGTGTGTCTCCAAAAACCTGATGTAATAAATAATACATAAGCAATCAGCCCATAGCATATTTTTTCTTTCCAGCTAGAGAATAAGGTTATCTAACAAGACTCTTTCACACTGATACATTATTTATGTACCAAAGATTCAATAACTTTACCTCATGTATCACTAGAATGAAAATAGCAGCATTTGATAATTTTCTTTTGTACTGGATTGGAGAAACAACACTACTATATTGTCCAGCCATATCTTTGGTTGGCCAGGTTGCTTACTACCCTTTCCTGCCTACATGGACAGATGAAAAAAATCACTAAAAAACAGGTGATGTTTTGGTTATATAATTAAGATGAATTCAGGGAACTTGATCTGCAGCAAGCACTTTTCCATATGCAGATAATAAAACAGAAAATGACTATAAATCAGGGGTATAAAAAAGGGGTAAGTGTCAGAAAGCCTTTCATAAAGAGTAATGTAAAATCTAAATCAGCTATTTGTCACCTTTCCTTAAAGATATTATTGCTCCTGCAAATGACAAAGATATGATATCCCAAACTATTATTTGCTTAATTTAGTATTTTCTAGACATGCATGAATCCACATGTAAAGAAGGGGGCCATAGTGTGAAAACTGAGCGGCTACAAAGTGTACAGTTTGTGTGTTTTGTAAAACTCCCTGAAGATTTTGCAAAATGTTTTGCATAACAATACAAAATTTCTTTACAATTCAAGTAATAAACCAAAGTTAAACATGTTTTCTTTTAGAGGACAAACTGACATTAAGAGGTACTTCTTTTGAAGACTTCATACAGAGTGTTCCAAAAATTTATTATTATTATTTAAATCACAAAATAGTTGAGGTTGTAAGGAACCTCTGAAGGTCAACTTGTCTAAGAAACCTGCTCAGATAGAGTCACAAAAAATAGGACCATGCCCAGGACCATGCCCAGAGAGCGTCTGAGCTCTCCAAGGGTGGAGATTTCATTTGTGAATCCCATCATATGTGAATAGACAGCCTATAAGTTATCCTGTTCACTGAAGGCAGAATCAAGAAAGATTTTGTTGTAATACTGCTGCATGTCACTCAACAGAAGGCAGAGTTCAAGTAATGTTATTCTTTTAGTAGATTACTACAGTTATGAGAAATATTTTGAGTGTTTTAAACATTTTAGTTTAAAGAATTCGTAGGTGTTCTGCAGACATTAAAAGGTAAAATATCACATTCATCCACTGCACATAAAACATGAAAACTACGCTGTTAATAAGTATAGCTAGGTATACTATAGGACCTGAAGGTATTTTAACAAACCAATCAGTGACTAATAAGGCAGAGTATCTGTGTGCAACACATCTCCTCCTTCTGAGTGGAAAAAAAAAAAAGTGTGGAGAACTGCTACTCAAAAATTAATGCATGCCATTGTCAGGATAATCTAAGAAGTACCGTTGTAGCTGTTTGTATGTAAATTTCCTTTTACCTTTTACTGTACACCCTTCTCTCTTGTTCTATTGTAGAACAGTGACGAGGTACAAAGGCTGTTCCCCCTACCCCAAAATACCTCACAAAAATCATGAAAAATTAAAGAAAATACTAGCTATTGCTAGCTGATTTCTCACGTATACATTACCTAGTGTCTAACAGAGCACTGTAGAAATGTATCTGCAAAACACAAATCTACAACCTGAATATAAACTATTATCTGAATAGAAAAATAAAATTTAATACAGACTACCATATTAACAATTGTTTGTGGAACACACTTTAAATTTGACCTCATAGTAGCTCAAGATTTGGACACTAATTACTACTAATACTTTCTTTGGCTAAAGGCACAATTCTTCATCTTTGAAATGCATGTATCTGATGATTATTTTTGTAATGTAGATAAAGAAAGCAAAGATTCAGTCAAGGTGACAATTACCATCTGCAAGGTGACAATTACCATCTGGCTAGCTATGGTGCTTATGTGATCCCAATTAAAAACAGAAGCAATGTTATTACTTTAAAATTACAGTGTAGATTAATATTGAAAATCACTATTTTTGTGTATTACTAGAGATTTTTAATATGATTGCCTGCTTTGAAGTCTGCTAATACAGGAGTCCTTTCTGCCCCACCTCCTTATACACAGATGTTACCCCTTACACTACCTTCCTATTTCCCCTGCCCCATTTATTTATTTATTTATTTACGTGTATTGAGGACTGACCACTCATTTAAAAGCTTATTGTCAGTAAACTAAAGACAGAATTTAAATCAGTTTAGACTTGCACTCTCATAAGTCTGTAATAAGTTATGGGTTGCATACAGGATGCAGAACACTGCTTATCAGGATGAATGTAGAATTAATCATGCCTTGGAAACTGTTAAATGAAACACTTATCTGAACATTCTGCATTGCTCGTGTGATTACAAGTATACCAAGGAAACCAACTGTAGTTCTTTTTAATAAGTGTTTAAGTCTTGCAAAATTTAATTTGCAAGTAATAAATTCAAAGCACTACAATTGTTTGTAAACTTATATTTAGATATATCCAGAAAATTCCTTCAAAA
The DNA here is from genome assembly GCF_011077185.1 of Oxyura jamaicensis. NCBI lineage: Eukaryota > Metazoa > Chordata > Aves > Anseriformes > Anatidae > Oxyura > Oxyura jamaicensis. The sequence goes on along the minus strand of NC_048902.1, from coordinate 2,772,526 downwards.
CACTTGTAAAATTTTAGCTTTTTGATTTCCATGGGACTATTTCACCCTATGAATAAACCCCAAAATAAGCAGACTTTGTCACCAAATTCAAAGGAAGCAGGAGCAGACAGAAATTAAGGTATTGTTTCTGATGCTGAGAACAATGTTTTGCTTAAAAGATAATATTAAAAAAATAAATAAAATAAAATTACCTCCAGAAAGGATCTTCTCTCCCAAGTCATTCATTCGTTTCTTGTATGCTTTTAAAGCAGCTTCTTTGAATGATGGTCGTATTATTTTCTTTGGAGTTTCAGTAAACATCTCTGGGACATTCTGATTTTCATCTTCCTTTACTTCTATATGAGCAGTTTCAACTTCCAATATCTCTTCACTGACTAAACTGTCAAACTGTCCATCATATTGCTCCTCTGGAAGTACTGCATAAGGAGTTCCACATGAAGGCTGTCCCAGTTCATATTCTTGTACCTGCTCACTCGTTTCACTGCTATTGGTTCTATTTTCTAGTTTAGCAAGGACTTGTTCCATTACTTCAACATAGTCTGTTTCATTCTCACTAGGTGGTTCAATTAAGTCTTCCTCATACTCTGCTTTATAGTAATAAGGCTCAGCATAAACATCAGAATCAAGTGTTGTGCTTGATTCATTTGCAGTAGACTGAGATAAAGTCCTAAACCTTCCCATGAAAGATGATCCACTGTCTTCATATCCACTTAAACTTTGTGTACTTTTATTCCAGACTACTTCTAATGCTGACTTAGCACGTTGAAGTGTAGATCCAAATTTAGGAAAGCTGAAAGTCTTATCAGAAAGGTCTATGCTTAGTCGGCTATGCCATGATTTAGGAGGTGCTTCTTCTGAGTCATCACTTGGTAGTTCACTCTGACTTCGGTACATCATAGGCAATCTGTTTTGATTCTGATAAGAGGAGTTAGAATTTGTTTCCTGATAATCATCATATTGACAAGTCCACTGACTTTGTGATTCACTGTCAAGGCCCGGACATGATGGAGAAGTTCCATCAAGGGTAAAATCATAGCTTTCAGTATCATACTGGAGATCAGAACTTTGACACTTTCCAAAATCAGTCTGTTGATCTGAAGGACTGCTCATGTCATACACAAAACCCTCCTGGGTGGATGAGTCTAGGCCCAAATCTGCCCCTTGTTCCAACTGATTCCAGTCTTTCCATGGTGAAAGATCATCATGTAAAGAAAGCTGAGAATCGCTACAGTGGCTTCTGTCTCTAGATGCACACATTATTCCATTGCTTACTCCACTGTCAACGTTTTCTATGTTCTCTACTTCATTTTGCTCTGTGTCCTGTTTTGTATCTTGGACAAAATTCTGTTCCTGGGAACTGCCATACCAGTTGGCAGAATCTTCTTGCCTTCGCTGCCAAAGTTCTCGATCTGAGGAAGACAACAGCGAACTGCCATTTGTTCTGTTAAAATACTGATTTTCTGAAAAATCCTCAGAGTAGGACTGACACAGTTTTGAGAAATCAGACTCTGAACGGCTAAGTTTTGGTGTTGCAAAGTCATTCTGCAAATGCCATAGAGAAGTCATGTCTGAATAATAGGTCTTTGGTTGCTTTTCCATGTTGTCAAATTCCGGTGACTGACTGTCGTAATTTCTTCTGTTTGCAAAGGTATTATTATCACCAGTTCTATTAAGGTCTTTAGTATCTGGGGACTCAGTACTCCCCTTTGTCGTGCATGTTTTTATTTGAATTGCTGATTTAGATAACTTTGTGTAACTGTTCTTGTTTATATCTGATTCCAAGTCTTTATCACTGTCAGGTGACTCCCAATCATGCATTTTATTTTTTGACTCCATTGTTAAAAGCTTCATATCCATACTCTCATATGTCTGTGAAGAAGGCATTCCTCTTTCTTTTTTATCTTTTATGTCATGGGAAAAAATGTCTGTAGAAATTCCAATGCCACTTCCCTTAAGTTTATAAGACTTTTTCAAAATCAAATCTCTCTGTTGTGATGACTCAAAGTAAACAAGAAGAGGTCTTGGCTTTGCATTTGGACAGTCTCTTTGTTGCCCCAGTCTTTGGGCAAACTCAATTTTAATAGTGCTTTGTGCCTCCGAGAACCCCATTTTATCTATTAATATTTTGTAAACTATGTTTTCAGTTTTTTCAAGCCTTTCTTCAGGCACATTTAGAAACCTAAGACTTGCTTTGTTTCCTGGATGGCCTATCTGCTTAATGTAGTCATGTATGTCTCGAGTTTCTCTTCTGGACTGTACAAATCCAGTTCTCAATTGTTCAATTTCATTTTGTACCACTTCCACACTACAAGAAATTTCATCAATTGATTGTTTCAGGGCATTTACATGCCCTCTTAATTCAGAAAGTTCAGTTTCAATTTGACTTATTCCCTGAAGTTCTTTAAAGATCATTTCCATAACATCATGGGTTTGACTAATACAACCTGTTGAACTGAAGCCAGGTTCAATGGTATTTGATTTCTGGTGGTGACCAGTTCTGTCTAGAGATTTACTTCTTAAACCCCATGTTTTCTTCCATGTACTTAGTTCTGAGTCTGATGAGACACATTCTTGGCTCTTCTTCCATTTCCTTAGTTTTCGCAAAGCTCCCAGCTTTAGTGTATGTAAAGTGCGTTCTCCATCAGAACTTCCATCAGAGGGTGCAAGGCTGCTTAAACTCTTTCTGTTGCGTCTCACAGGCATTGTGTGTGATAAATACTTGTTTTTCTTGCTATTAGTTCTTATTTCACTTAATGATTCAGAATATGAACTATCATTTGAAGACAGATCTTGAACTATATCTTCATTGTTATTGTTTGTTACAAAAATAGGCTTTTGCAGTCCATTGGCAATAGCAACTCTGTAACTGAATGTTGGAGAAAGTGAAAATTCTCTGTTACTTTCCTCTTCTTCAGTTGATAAGTCGCGAGCAGACGGACACTTGGCAATCTTTTTAACAGTGCTTTTTAAAGCATTTGAAAATTTTGGATTCTTTGTTTGTCCAAGCTGAGTTAAGTCTTGATCCTTTTTGCTCTGACAATTCTGTTTCCTTTTTGTACTATTTCCCAATTTCTTTGTAAACATTCCTTTGCAAATCTTATATATGTAAGATGAGATCAGGCTCTTTAGATGAGCAGAAACCATGGAGTGCAATTTATATTAACCTGTTTCCACAAAACACAATTTTTGCTCCAGACAAATATTTGTATCTCCAACAGGATCATCAGCCAATATGTAATCAGAGACTCTAGATATGTAAACTAGTGATGCTCTGGTAGCATTTGACAGGAAAAAAACACCAACCAACCAAGCAACAACAAAAATACAACTAAAAAGCCACATCTGCTTGTTAGAAACCTCCTGAAGGTCTTTTGTATGTCTTGTAAAATCTCACTCTCTTGCGCATGGCTTCTTGAAGTGTCTAAAAAGGAGGGAATGATGTTACTATTGCTGCCAAACAGTGTTTAACAATACTAATGTTATGTTAGTTGTGTTACAATGGACATACTTATTTACACTTTCCTCATAGTTGTCCGAAGAGAACTTTTTAAAATTATTGAAGCTGAAAGTAGTTCTGGACAAATACTTTTAAAAATGAAAGAATTAGATACATTTAAAAACGTTAACAGAGTACAGTGATTCCCTGAGATTTGATATTAAAGTGAAAGCTTTCTTTCAGAGTAATGATAATTCAATTTAGATCCATACAATGTACAGTAGTAGGAAAAAACTGTCAGGTTAACTAGTTGTTCCTACCTAGTAAAATAGAAAGTAGAAAGGTTTCTCTTGGGTTATATTTTGGAACAATGTGGAATTCAGTACAAACTAGCATTGTATGAATGAATTGCTGTTTTTTATTCTTATATGGGACTATACATGTGACATATTTTGAGAAATAAATGTTTTGTCTAAGACTAATACATGACATGGTAAGCCAGGACTTCAAGGTTTTTGTTCTTTAAAAAGGTGAGGGGGGGGAAAAATGAACAGTAAATCTCTCCCCTCCGCCCTCCTCCCTGAAAAAACAACAACAGAAAACAAAACCACACTACAAAAAATAAATGGATAATGATAATGGCAACTGATAGAACAATCTCACACAAATTAAGTTTTACATTGTTCTGGACACAGGAAAAAAAATAACACATAACAGGTAAGAGAAATAAACATGCTTTACAAGTCTTAGGAGAAAAGCAGATGGCATTACAACAGTAAAACAATTTGATCTGAAGAAGTATAAGGCGAGATTCCAGGAGGTATCTGGAAGCTTATTTTCAGTAACAGAAACGTTTATTCCGTATGAACCATAGTTAATACATTTTAAAGACAAATAGATGCCTTTTTTTTTTTTTTTTTTGACAGCATATCATTCAGTCTCATATTTGAAGGTTAGAAACAAGACAAATAGCTCAGAAAAATCCAACAAATTAGTTCTTAAATTGACCAATTCAGTTTATAAACCATCTAAAAATTCTTTGGCAGAATAAGAAGTTTATTTAGATGCAGGCTACATGAACATTAAAACTTACTCTGAGGTAACATAAGAGGGCTAAGGGATATGAATTGTCCCCCTAGCCTGCAAACAGCATGGTCATGCATGAAACATTGTCATCTCCTCACACACCTCAAAATATGGTCTTTTCATTATGAGACTTCTCTTCATTGAGCTTACTATTACTTATATTAGAGTTGATATCAGCAAACAACTAACATTCATACAGCAGAAGCAAAAGGCACCAAGTTTAAACAGAGCCCAAGCAAAGCTGGCAAAAGCCTGGTTGGCTACTGGAGTTCTGGAACAGATAATGTAAGCAGACATTTCTCTTCCAGTTTATAACAAAACTGGGTGCAGACAAAGAACAAACACAAGAATATATTTTTCATCCTTCCCAAAGTTGCTGCCTGTTTTATTAGAGGTAAAATATTTATGGAAAATAAACTGGAAAGAAAAAAATATTACCAATTCTGTGCTGATCCATGTATGCTAAAAATAAGCTTTATGTATGAATTCAGAGTATGAGAAGTCAATTAAGAAAAAGCAATATTTGGAAGAAAAGAGTGCTCAATGCGGCTGCATGCAATTTTCAAGGCATGCAAATAGAAACTCAGAATATTACAAAGCTCTCACTCACTAGAGTCAATGCTGACTAGTTTTCATATCGTTAGCAGAGGATGGATCCACCCTGGAAGGCTTTTCTATATCAAAGGCATGTTTCAAGATGAAACACTTGATAAACATTCAGCTATAAAACTGAATTTTTGTAACCACTTATAGAACAAAAATTTGAAGAGACTGCCTGCCTTCTCTGCCCAGAAAACCCATAGTTTTAAAGTGGCCTCTTATATCAACTTCACTCAGGTGACTTGGACGTTCTTCTCATTGAAAAGATTTCAAACCAACAACATATAAACAAGCTAGAAGTCTTGTTTATTTTCTTGGGCTAGAAAACATCTAGAAATAATAAAGTTATCATTGGAATCTGGAATATTTTATTCACTTTAAATAAGGTTTAATAACTCCTTGGTAGAAGTATCTGTTTTTTTTTTTTTTTTTTTTTTTTTTTAATCCAATGCCTGACCTATGCTCTTTTTCAGAGATAATTGAAAATACTATAAATAGCTACAAATTCATTACTCCATTTAAACCCAGTTTCTGACAACACTGTAGGAAATTAAAAATTGTACTGTCAAATACACAGATCTGCTAAATAGAGCAGATTTATGTTCTCTCATGCGAGTTACATTTGATCTCAGCTATATTAGTCATATGATCTGTTAATCGGTTTAAAATTTATCATTGCTCTGTCAACTACTGGTTTTCCAAAACTGTTTCTCCACAGGTTGCATCAAATTTGAGTCATTAAAGCTTGTTGTTCTTTTCTTTGTTTTGGGTAAAGATTAATACTCTAATTTAATATGGAAGCATATTAGTGTAGGTTAAAACTCTAAGAAATAAGGAACAGTCTTCTGTGAAGCATGTAAGACTAAGAATTGTTTGAAAGATCTCCAAGCAATCACTCAGTAATCTTCTTGTTTTATCCAGGTCTCCTAATGAACCAGCATGACACCATAATTTTTATTTTTTATAGTTTGCTTATTAAACTAATTTATATAATATAGTCACAGATGGGTCAAAGCATTCTAAGCACACGGATTCAAGTTCAGATATTTAGCATACAGCAGTAAAGTAACAGGCTCTGTGCTAGATGGCTATAGAGCAGGAAACTGGAAAGTGTATAAAATTAGAAATAAAAGTCATTAATGGTCATTAAAAAAAAAAAAAAAAAAGAACAATGACACTTTCTTCAGTTTTTTCCCCTTAGCAGGTCTGACGTTAGGCTTTTGTCATTCAACTTGATTGTGAACAGGAAATTTAGACTGATTTTAAGAATGCTGTCAATAACAAAGCATCGTCAAAAACATCTGAAAACATAAGGCATAGAGGATCTTGTTCCCAAATCTAAAACTAATATATCAGGTAGAAGAAGGGCAGGGGGAAGGTCACAATAACAGCTTTTAAAAGAAGGCAAGAAGCTCTGTATATAGTCGCAAATTTGAGCACCAAATAGATTATCATTATGGATTATAATTCTGTAGATTATAGGTTCTAATTCTTTCCATTTTATGAAATCCAGCCCTCTACTCTTATAAAGGAGGAAAAAAACAAAACAAAAAAAAAAACAGAACCACCATCTTACAAAAATAATTTCAGTATTTAAAATGAATAGGTAAATCACTGCTGACCCTTCCAGCAAACGAAGCTGTAGAGCAGCAGCTCTTTTCCATTCAGAGGTAACCCTCTGAATTTTTGGATTCAGAATGTCACCCCCTTGCACCCCCAAAAAGCAAGCAATGTGCAGAACCATAGCTCTGCTTAAACTTTACACAATTATTCGACTACAATGGGCCTGTGTATATTAGAAGGGGGCAGGGAAGAAGATGATGCTAAAGCTCATTTTCCCTCTTTAAGGATGCATGTGGGAGTTTGTTTTCACAACACCAAGACAGTAGGGGAAACCAAAACAAAACCAAAAAGCCCTTGTCTGGAGTAATACCACTCTGCAATGTTGCCAAAGCAGTCAGTACTACCTACAGGAAGCAACGTCTATTTGATATATGAAAAATGCTTCACAGAAATGAATTAATTACACATATTACCCAAACAAAACAATTCTTTATATCCACAGAAAGTGAGGTTAAGATAGTCAGTCACTACCAGAAACATGAGGATTCAATAACAGAATAACAATAATTCAGATCTACAGATTTTGCAAGCAAGGTCTTTTACTAGTCTTAGTCACCTGTGAGTAAACTATCCTCACATGACTGTACTTCCATCACTGTATTAATGTCTGTTAGGTGAAAGTTACACAAACATTTTTATACTCTGGATTATGTCATTAATTTAATCTATGACATTAAATAGATAATTGTCTCAGATGACAATTTGTAAGAGATTAATTTGACACATTTTTTTGTTACTTTATATTCTTAAATTATTTTTATATTCTTCTTAAATACTGACATTTTTTATTGGTGTTATAGGTGAATCTCTCAAGATAATATTCTACTGATGTTATTGTTGCACATTATGTAACTGACCTGCCTGCAGACCCTGGCAAAGAGAAGCACAACAACAGCAAAGTAGTTCTGCTTCCTCTTTGGATAATTACTCTTTGTTCCAGAAAATTCTCAGGTAAAACAGCAGACTTCTGCTAGACCCCCCCACCCCCCCATCAATCATTCATATGAACACTAAATCATTCATCAGAACACTAAATCTATGCTTCAGCTATGCCTCAGCTGGATGCAGATTTGATTCTCTTATACTAATACTGGAAAAAAGTAGACTCTTGGACAGTATCAATCTTAATGGCAACATCAATCTTAATGGGGCAGAAAGGAAAGTAGCAGAAAGCAGCCACAGGTGTCATGACATATGCCGTATATCTTCGCTTGAAGCTTTACAAGTAATGTTCATAGAAGGATGCTGTAATCTAGGAAATTTACTTTTTAATGTTCTAATACCGTTAACAGCCAAGAGTGGCACTTTCTCCATTTGGCTGAAAAGCTAGCCCTATTGTCCTTTAATACTATTTGGAAAATTCACTATATTTGCTTATTTATCAAGTGATATTTCTTTATAGATCCTGGTATTAATGTATCTAACCACCATTAAATGTTACTTTTCTATTTACAGAGCATGTTACCTATAACACCAAACTGCTGTTTCAAACTCCCATCCAAAAAGCACACCACCTGCTTATTTTTAAACCTACAAGGCCTTCTGAAGAACTCAAACATATGGTCAAATAGACTATGGAATCCCATCTAAATATTTAACAACCATACAACGTCATTCTTGCTATTACTTCTTCCAGTATATAACATAATAGATTTTAAGGACAACAAGAGATGCAAGTATGGCATATGCTTAAAACTGACTTTGGCTTACTGGGATTACAACAGTTTCTGAAAAATAAATATAGCAAATAATTATAGCTTTGCATATTAATGAAATAATTCAGCAGTTTAACAGTTATTTGGCAATTAAACTACTTTATAATATGTAGTAGCATATCAGAACAATTTAGAAGAAAGTGTAAATTCCCAGCTTGACAGGATGAGCAATTTTTTGGGAGACATGTCTCCTCTGGTGCTTCCCTACTGCAATAACAACAATGGGGAAAGAGGATTTTTCTGCAAATTCAAAGATGTTTTTGCTCAACTATTACTGAAGACATAAGCTGATAAAAAAAAGACACTCATTTTTCAATATATAAACATATATTAAGTTACACTGTTCTCCACACCTTGTGTAAATTCATAATATTTGCATTTCTCTGAGAATTTCTCTGTCATCTTACAGGAATTGTAAGGTTAAAGTTGCCAACAAAATATTTATTTACCGCTAACATAATTGTTGAATACATTTAGAACACTGTATTTCTTTCTCTAGAAACAAATTTGTGGTATAGTATTTATGTTGCAAACATAAAAATCACATTTGAAGCAATTCATCCCTAAAGGACAAGAAAATGACCTTAACTAAGTCTGAAAACAAAAAGACAGGATTAATACAATATGGTAATTAATATTTAAACATAAAAAGTTAATGAACAGATTCCTAAAGTTAAAAGGTGCTCTTCATTTGGAGAGCAGAAGATAGTTTACGATAGTGTAGTTGAGTATTTATATATAATGCACACAAGGGTTAAGAAGTAGGCTGCAAGTGATTTGGAACACAGCTTCAATATTATCTGGTTAGTTGTACAAACTTTTTTCTTTTATGCTTCTAGTTGTTTCTCCAACCATGAGAATCTTTTTTCCCCTTTTCACAGCTGTATGCACAACATTATGCTGTCCTACATGAACTTACTTTTAGTCGATACTCTCACCTCAAAAGGTGGTAAGATTTACAGACAACTCCACTTAATAGCTTGTTCCTATTTAAATGCAGTCTACAGAAGGAATGGAAAACCTAAAGATGTTATTTAGTAAGAATGAGGATGATTGTATTACCAAGTCAGTACAAGGCATATTAGTTTCAGTGAGTTAGAATATCACATGAATGTTATTTCACATTACCTCAAATATACAAAAAGATTTACTGTACAGTATTCAGAATAATCAGAACAACTTAACATTTTTGAAAAAGAGAAAGCATCAACATAGATTTCACCAAATGTCTGGTCTGTCATTAGATTTGCCTGTATTTTTAATAGAAGTTTTCTTTGCAGCATTATACCCTGAATGCCAAAGAGACTTAATTTATGATAAACCTTAACACATATACATATATATATATACATATATAATATATGCTAACAGTATACTGAATGTACATTCAAAGTCTCATACAATGCTAACAAGCTGTAATTATTACATCAAAATAATAATAAAAAAATCCCTCCACTTCTTCACAAGTATAGAATTTTAATCCTCTAATTGTTCTGGCGGGAGCCCTGGGATGGAAAATTTTCTACCCTGAATTAGATCCCTTCTGGACAGAGACTGCCATGGAGATTTGGACCATGTTTGCACTAAATCAATCTATGTAAGAGATTATTTTAAACAGCCTTGAGGGTTTGTTTGTTTGTTTGTTTTGGTTTAGTTTTTTGTTTCATAGTTTGGGGGAAAATTGTCCTTTTCCTTTTTTTTTTTTTTTTTAAAAAAAAAAAAATAGATGCTTACAAAAATGATCTGTGAACTAATGTGACTGTTAAACCCCATACTTTCCATTTGTCATCAAACAGGTTTAAAGTATTTTCTGAAATGTACTAATATTATAATTATTTTATAACACAAAATTATGAAATGGATAGTTTTTGATAAAAAATCTTTCATTCGGTGAACTGTAGCAATTATCTGTGTTTTTTACATTTGAGAATTGCCACAAGCACAAAACCCCATAACTACTGTTGATAGTAGCATACAGTAACCCTACAATATACACACAGACGGGAGCCATGCTTGCCAAACACCTGAGCTGACCTTCACTGACAAGCACAGTAGACATTACATATACTTTTAAATTTGCTGCAAAAACTGTAACATTTTTTTTTCTTGGCTTCAACTGACAACTATAGAATTATATTTAGATTTCCACCCAAAAGCAAGAACCCCTACCTTAGAGCTATGAACCTAATTGAATGACACATGATGATAAAAACAGAACCTTCACAAGAACCTTCTTATGTGCCAAAGAATTTTTATAATTCAAAATTTCTGTTTTTCTGTAATAATATACTAGATTCTGTCTCATGAGATCATTACATTCTTCCTGCATTTTCATAACACTACACTTAAAAGAAAAATTGGAACTTTCAGTCTTCCTTCATACTTTTATGAATTAGGAAATACTCTGAGCTATCAATCAGCCTTCTCCTCCAGCTTGGCAATACTCTGGAGTCCCAGTACTTCACCTGCGACTTTCCAAGTATTTCCACAGTCATATATAGGCATTATGATAATGCTATGCTGGCATCAGTGCAGGATCAAGCAGACAGTATAGTGACAGAAGACCTTAAAACAAGCCTGTGGCTTGTGAAAATTCCACCAAAAACAATATTTATCTTGTATCATTGCTTTTTTACATATGAAATGTCTTTGAGATGACAGTTAACCACAATCTCTATCATAAGACCCTTAATAAAATAACATACAGTGAAACAAGATCTTTTAACCTTAAACTACTTTTCTATAACACTTTCAGTTTCAACAGCATTCTCTCAACACTTTTCTCAGTATATTGAAGGCTAATATGGTAAGAATTAGCCCTAATTTTAGAACAGCCAAATGTGTCAAGTAACCTCAAATTTTCATTTTACTTGCTAGCTATAGATTACTAAATCATAGCTGTGTATTTCACTAAATAAAAGCTTTATTTTATTATTTTTTTAAAATGTAATCATTGGCAGATTCATTCAGAATACAAGCATTGTACCACCTCTGCTGTGGAAAAAAGTTACATCTTCATGATCAACAGAGTTTATTTGCACATAAGAAAGCAATTAAGTAGTGCAATAACAGCAAATCCTTTCAAGGCACAAGAAATCCTGTCAGCTAAAGGTTAACTTCAGTATTCAGATGCTGGAACTGATATTAACCCTTTCTCTATCAACACGCTATAAAAAAATCCTACTGAAAAGTGGCCTTCAGCCAAATTAAAAATGCAACAGAATATTTTAAGAAGAGAATGTTTTAAGAGACTTAAGAACTAATAAACAATCAGGTGAACATTATTTCTCTCTCTTTTTTTTTTTTTTTTTTAACACTAGACATGCTCATCAAAGGACAAAAATTAGTGTCCTTACTATAATCTTTACATTCTGTTTCAGCGTTATTACATAAAAATGGTTGTCAATTGAAAGAAAATACTATTAGAAAAAATGCATGGGACTGAAAAAAGTTGAGGGTTAATTAATATAGTTGCATTTTTATATTTGCCTATTTCTTCCTTTTACTACAAAATGAACCACCAGTAAGAAAATAGTTTCAGCTACTATTTCCTGGTCTCTGGAACTGCAGAAGACAGAACACTAATGTGTAATTAAAGGATGTACAAAAACCTGTTAAACATCTTTGTGTTTTCTTAGGCTATGGATTGGGGGGGCACATAAGAGAAGGTATTCTAACAGATAGGTTTAGCTTTAGAACAGAATCAAGCATTTATTCTAAGCAAGCCATTTCTTCAAAGCAAAGCTGCAGGGTGTTCATTTTCAAGATTAATTAAGATCCAGAAATAAATAAGCATCCATACAGCTCAATTTATTACTAATCTTATGATCAACTACGAAGAAAATACTGACTGATAAGTAAAACATATTATATTTTCACCATGAATCCATATCTGAATTGTTTCACTTACCTTTTTATATAACTTAAAATGTTCCAACTCATTGTGAAATTGAATACTATACTGCCTTACTCGACACTGTGAACTTACCAGCATTACAAAATACAACCCCCCTCCCCCCTCCACAGACACACTTTTTAAAAAAGAAGTGTTGATTCTTAAGCCTGTTTGATCTGGCAGTTTCATCAACATTGCAGCATTAGAAAGAAAATCAGTTACAAATCATTGCACTGCGTTAGCTAGAACAGCGGGAGGTACACTCGGAATGAAAATAAGAAAAGGAAACAAAGGAAACAGAAAAATGTATGCAGACTAGATACAAAAATATGAAGAAGATACATACCTGGATTAAATTCTTCTTAAAAAAAAAGGAAAAAAAAAAAAAGGCAGATTACATACCACCACCATCTTTATATTATTTTCCTTTTATGAAGAAATACTGTGCACAACTCCATTGCTATTTCTCATTCTTCCTTCAGCCTTAAAAACGGTGCAATACAACATGAGGCTGCTTCTCAGTGATTCAACTCAAGTGCAATCAGGCATGCTGTCAGTCCGCAACAATATCTGCTCAAAATTCCATTGTATTCCCTAGGCAGCATTAAATGCTTTCTCCACCAGCCCCCCTTCCTGTTATTTTTTTTTTTTTTCAACCCTCCTACAACTTGTGGTAACAGCTAAGAGTAATTGTATTAATTCTGCATCTCAGATTTATTTCTCCACTATAATAGCAAAATGGGAGTCAGCATCTTACTCCTGGTCAAGTACAACAATCTTCCTAGTGTTTTATGTGCTGGTAACTTCATCCATTGCTGTTTTCTTGTGACACTGTTTCTGAATGCAGTATTTGCTGCAATAGCCACAGCCCTCCTGCGTGGAAGGCAGCCCCTTTGCTTCACAGATGGAGTAAAATAGGCTTATTGAGAGCCCTTGCTCATAGAAACAACACATGCAGTGCTTCATGAGAGCTAGCAGGTGCACCACTGTCCACCAGGATAACAGGGAGAGATAGTATCTCTTGGTTTGTAGGGCCATGTTTCACCTAGCCTTTTATTTATCAGTTTGACATGACACCAAGAGAAACAACTGTATATATATATATATATATATTTTTCTTTCAGTGTGGATTTCAACAGTAGCTGACTTTATATATATATATATATATTTTAAATGAATCTGCTAAACAGGTTCCTAACAATTAACATTCCATGTTTATTTAAGGATGCTCCAGATAGCAACAGTACATCACTTCTTTCTTTTCCATACAGTGTATTTCGTATGCCTATACATACAGTGTATTTCGTTAACACCTAGAGAGTGGGACTCAGTCATTTGTTTATTTGGATTCAGATAGCAGAACAGATTATTATTGTGCATGCAGGAAGTAAATCATTACCCTGTACAGAATATATTGGGTGTTCTTTCAAATGTTATCTGACTTAATAGCATGTGTGTAAGGCCACATTCAACATATTAAAGATGTATTCAAAACTCTGGCACACGAAGAACTATAAAAATATGTTCAGAATGATCCTATATAAGCCCTTCATGCAAAGATGAATACATATAATGCAAGTGTAAAAGTTTTACAAAACATATGTACATGCATACAACCACAGCTATACTATTAACACTTAAATCTTGAGAGACAGCAACACTGAAATGCCACATAAAATACAAAGTTTTCTGCTAGAAAATTATGTATAATTCCTGCATAAAGATAAAACTTCAGAATTTCTGGTCATATTTGTAACAGAGAAACTAGTAATTCAGTTATTTACATCTAAATTACATTAAGGATACCTTGAGTAAAAGATATTGCTTAAAAGTATTTAACAATTTCTAGTAATAGTTATTTAAAGCTCTATTGGTTGTAGCTTTCACTTTCTGCAATCATTGTATTTATTATTAGCAATGGGATCTTGGAACACAACACTTTTTAAGTATGATTTACAGATGGAACAATTCTAAAATATAATCACTTATATCCAGTAATTGGGCTTTTTTGGTATATCATAAAAATAATTATGCAACATTATTATCTTTTGTTGAAGTGAATGGATCCTATAAATACTCTTTTTAATTAGACTTATAGTTAAGAAGTAGGTGAATGCTTTATTATTCATATCTTATTGTAATTTTTAGCCTATAGTAATTACTTAGTATTCTATCTCAATTTATCTAAATGATGTTTCAAATCTACCACGTTGCATGCCAACAAAAATGCAATAAATCTTATAAATGCACAATATAAAATATTCCACTGATAAGAATATTCAGCAATATATGCCTAATTACACGAGATGTAACAATAATGCCTCTCAAAATCAACAAGACAGCTCATTAAGGATGCAAAATATATAAAAAAATAAAAGAATCAGGCAGCCTAATCAATCATGGCTACCCACAGAAGATATACACTTATGACAAATCAGCTGTGTTTCTGTCAAGATTAAGCAAATGGTTTTGAGACTACAGACAGTAAAAATGGTAAATACTGGGAAACTTTTGCAAAAATTTATTTTTTTTCATTTAATAAAAATTGTTTACAAATAGTGTTACTCATAACATTTAGTGTTGTCATTTTCAAGCAAGTTGCTATGTATTGACACTTTTTATACAAAACTAGAACGTATTCAGGTGTTGAATGGTTTAATTTGAAGCCACTTATTTGAGAGCCCATTTGAGAGCAAGGAATTTTGTTCTGCAAAATTTATCTTTCAATTGCTTATTATTGATATATATAAATATCAGGTGAAGTGTACATATACAAAGGAAAAAATTAAGAAAAAAAACACAGACCTTCAGAACTAAATTATGATTTATCTACCCTGGAAATAAACTTCCATACAGAACTTGCAAAAAACAGCAAAATGCTGATTTTTCTTGCAATGAGCTGGACCAATCAAGAAACTAATTGTAGTTATAAATACATCTTAATTACCTGCAACCAGATTTACCCAAATTCATCTTCACAAGAAAGTTATTTTATGTCTGTTCACATGATCTACACACCGATACGATTTTAAGAACTTTTTGAAGTAAATATATGAGCAGAGATTTTGATTCTGCATAGTACCTAAAATAAGTGTATGGATGTTCTCACAGTTCTGGTTGTGCAGATACTTCCATGTTAATGACTGGAATGAAGCTACTGTTCTTGAAAGAACACCCATAGCACCTTCAATAAACTAATGCAAAGGAGCAGTTGGGACACATGGGTCATTTGCATTTTTGTGGTTACTTGCCGTGATCCCCATGTGTTGATGAAGTCAGCCCTTAAACATACCTTTAAGGGCTGACACTGATTTAATGTACTTCATGGACAGCATTAAAAATATAACTGCCACTGGTATAATTAAGAGTACAAATACAGACTATATACAGATGCTGTGATTTCTCTTACACAGTTCTAGCCAATCCCAGTATCTTGATAGTAGCAGCAACTACTTTATCCAGCCAACTCACACATGGAGAAAATCTGTAACGCAACAAAACCAAACACAACCCCCATCTAAAACCAAAAACCACAAACAAAAAATAAATCCCAGTGGCATTTAACAGCCTTCACATACATCTATTCTGTATGCCTATTTCAAGTATCAGGTGACCATGACGTTCAGCAACAAATCTTTGAGGCAGCCATCTGTCAGTGGCCAAGTGTTCTTAGTATAGAGCAAATGGTGCCAATGAAGTTGCATGTGAATAAAATGAATGCAATGAAACTCCCGGCACATGTACATGGGGGAGAGAGGTCATAAAAAAACACTAACTCATATAGAGCAGAACAGAATACCCTGAGCTTGAAGGAATCTGCAAAGAACAGAGTTCCTGGCTCCACACAGAAATACCTAAAAATTAAAACATGTATCTAAGAGCATTGTCCAAACGTTTATTGAACTGCAGACTTGGTGCCATGACTGCTAACCCTGAGAAGCCTGTATCTCATAGTACTCACTGTACATGCAAGAGGAAGTTGTACATTCTGAAGATGTAAAAGAAAGGTGATTAGCTCCGTTCCAGGATAATTATAATATGGTCAACTACTGAAGGGGAAATTGATCAAAACTACTAACATACCTTAAACAAATAACTACTACTTTAGCCACTGCTAACTTGCACGGAACTCAGACTACTAAGAGGAATACTTCCATGCACCTTCACAGCTCCAAGGCAAAACAAATCATCCCAACAAGCTTCAGGACAGAGAGTGACTATGATCTTTCTCATCTTTTCTAAAAAGAGTCAGACTTTTCCTTGTGTTTTTTGACTGAATAGCTTTGAAATAAATAAATGACAAAACTATTAGAAATTAATAAAAAGCTGAAACCACAGCAGCAATGCATCTAATAATTTCTCTCGCTTATAAGGATTATAATTCAGAGAAATATTGTTGTACATGAGAACACACGTAGTAGTACCTGATTAAGTAGTTTAAACTCTGAAGCTCTTCTGTAGGGGAAAAATGAATCCAGTAATTTCAAAGTAGTTAAAACTTTCCCAAATTATTTATCTTTTCAAACTATCTTATAACTCAGCTTATAAAAATTTGAGTCCATCTGCACCCAAACTATACCAGTATGTATTTCATTCTTTAGGCTAAAATACACCTTAGGATACCAAGCTCAATATGGAAAACAAATCCATCTGAAATATAGTGTAATGTAATAACCTCATAGAAAGCAATTTTATATTTAGAAACCAATTACATTCTGAAAATGGGACAACAGCTTTGCCTGTACAGATGCATTTTTACACATACACAAGTATAATTATTTTAAGTTTCAGCATCTGTAGAAAGAAAACAATTGTTTGTATATATTGCTTAGGAATAATAGCCTGCAAGTGAAAATATTTCAGAGATTTTCATTACTAATTCTAGATAATAAAACCAGTGGTAAATAACTCCTTTAGGATATTAATTGACTGTTTCTATTGCTGAATACTTATACAGAAATGGTGATTTTTATAAACTGATTGGAAGCAATTTAAATTTCATGATGAATCTCAGCCTGAAATTTGGAAAAGCTGCCATAGAATTAGGCTCTGTCTATGCCATCTTCCACCTCTCTAGTCTTATTAGCAGACCAATATTCCTTCCCTTTCATTACAAAAAGGCAGTAAGTGTGTCAGTTCTTAAACTGATCAATTAAAAATAAATAAAACCAATCGTTATTAAATCATGTATTCTAAACCTAGTCAGAGATCGGATTATTTCTTTCAGATTAGAAGAAGAAAAACAATCGGGAAGAATAGAAAAGCAGTTTCTGCAGTCAGTTGGACTGAAATCACGCGGTCTGCTTGCAGCCGCAGGGATGCGCAACAACCGCTCCCCCGGGGTCTGTGGGGGGGAGCCTCTGCAAGCAGCCGGCGCGGCCCCGGTTGCGGCAGGCGGGGCGACGACCGCGGCCGTGCGCTCCCAGCGCCCCCCCTGCTGGCGGCTCGACGGCCCCGGGCCCGCCGGGCGGGGCGCGGCGCTGCCCGCAGTTGTCGGGACGCTGCCGATTTCAAATCGCCTACGGACGTGGTCTGCGACAGCCACGCGCTACTTTTACTTCGTTTTGGTTTAGCCTATGGAAAAATTGTCAGGCCTGCAATGCTTAGCAGAATTTCTGATTTATTAAAGACGTAAAGGAATGTATACAATGGAGCACTCCCACACCATTTTTTTTTTTTTTTTGGAAGCACATACAGAGTTTTAAAGACATTCTTCTCTCACACCATGATTATTTTCTTTATGGTAAACCTCACTGTTTTTTCTAGAAATAAGCCTTTATACTGAGAAGGAAAAAGAGAAAATAACTATTCATGACACGCAAAACTTGACATTTCATAAGTGCATAGGATCCACCTGTAAGTTGTTTTTATATTTACACTTCAAGATGACTAGGAAGTATTTTGGATTTTTTTTTTTTTTAAAGTTACGGAGGTTCAGACCATTTCTTATTTCCACTAAACCTTCTCCAAACACAACTTCTTTAAATTTATTGTTAGGTTTATAAAATTATGCATTTTAAATTCCATGAAGTGAGGTAAAAGTAGCTAGAAGGTTTTAAAATCAATAGAGAACACACAACTTTGAAAACATAACAGCTTTTGGACAATTTAAACAGAAGTTGGCTCTGATTTCAGAAAGAAAAAAAATATTACGTAGTGCATTGTGCAAATACTTAGTTTCGCTCTCTTAAAATTGCACATAAACTTATTATTGGTGCTACAGACAGAAAAGCATAACGAACTCGGAGTAATAAACTTGTCTGCTTTTTCTCGTTGCCCCATTATACAAGTCAATTTTTATCATTTCCTCTTACAAGTAATTTATTGATCCTTTACAACTTGGTTCCAGATAAAACAACCTGTATTAGAAGCAAACACTGCCACAGATCAAACTACATGCATTAGACTTTCCATTTCGCTGTTCTATCAGTGCATGCATCCTGACCCCAGCTGAGGGACTGATTGTTGCCTTCAGCCAAGGAGTTTGAGTTTCTTTGACGCAAGATCTCGTACATGCTAATGTATAGTACATGCTAATGCCCTTGGTTGAGTGTTACTGAGAAAGCTGTAATTAAAGCGTGAGCAAGATGAGAAGAGAAGGGAAGTTGTAGGATGACTCAAAATGAAGACGGGGAACGAGAATCTGAAGATAGCAATTCAATAGCAGCAAGGATCAGTCCATTCCAAGGAGCAGCAGAGAGATCCTTCCCCACTTTGCTGGCCCAGTGGAACACGAAAACAGAAAAGAAACACCCAGTCTCATTGGGATGATGCACATATTTGTGATTAGCCTAGTAAGTTATTAATCCTAGCTTTCTCTTGTTCGGTTTAAGAAATAAATAGTTGCTTTGCACTCAGGTTATGCTTATCCTGCCTGTAGAGTCTCTTTACACAGGAAAAGCTCTTTGGAACAAAAGTAACCTGGAGGGGGAAATTTACAGTATCTCCATTCCACACATCCCTCAGTCATATACTTAAATTCAAGTATATACTTAACAGCCATACTAATGGCACTAATTAAGAGTCTGAACCTGTCAAAAGAAAAAATTATTTGGTAGTGAATTGGAAACAAATGGCCAACCCCACTAATTTGAAAATGGGTAAGGTGGGTAGAGGTAAGGTGGCAAGAGGGTAGATCACCAGAAAATTCTGTAATGGTGAGACAGGAGCTCTAAAGCAGATGCTGAAATTACTCTAAAAGCTGAATACTTGCAACAATCCTTCTCACAGTGCTAGGACTGACAGAGCAAAGGGATATATCATTTTTAACAAACCTGGAAGCATAGTAATTTGCTCCTCTGGATATTTTTTCCCCAAACCTTCCCTCTCTAGCCCCTGCTTAGATTCCACCAATATCTTTTATTAGCTTTCCATTAGCATCATTCCTTCTGCCAGGTCTTCATCAGTGCTCCTTTCTCAACTGGACAGTGCTTTTTTCTGTCTCCCACTGCTGGGGGAGATCCCAATTTGTGCCCAGTTGCTGGCCATCACAGTACCTCTCCCCTCTCACAGTGCGACTTTTCCTTTCTTGCTATTACAAGTACTCTGTCAATTCTTATCAACTCCAACTCTCTACAACTTAATGGATACTTGCCTTTAACCATCCTACCTGTTCATCTTTATTACCTTTACTGCATTCAAAAAACCATCTTTTGCTTCCACAGAACAGTATTCTGGAATGACAGTTGATTGATACCCACTGGCTTAGTTTTCCTGTTTTATATGAAGTACACATTCTCACTTCTAAATTTTCTCTGAGAACTCCGTTGCATTTCATAGTCTTTCAAGCATCATCTCAAATATTCACAAAATCCTCTATAATTCAGTTACAAGTATGCTCTAAGAGCTATACCTTTCTGTAAATCAAATTCTATTGATTTAGCCATAGACTATCAACAAAACCATTAATAAATATTTTAACATAGGTCTGAAGACACTGTGCACATCACTGTAACAGTTTGCTGAAAATAGATATTGAAATGGGGGAAGGTAAAGAATGTTACAATGGTCTCTCTGAACTTTGAGGCCAAAGGGAAAATTGAAGTTTAATTCTGGAATAGAGTATGATACAAGATGGTTACAAACCATCTTGTTTGTTGATGTTCTTTTATGACAGTCAAGAGAGAAATCTTAGGTTTCTTACTCTCTATATTATTATTTGTATCTCAATTTTTGAAGAAGAAAGCAAAATAATAGTTCCTTTTCTGTTGTTGTCTAACAGATTTCTTAAATGATGGTGCAGCAGCTCATAAAGGTTCTTTCCTGGAGTCTATCATTCTTAATACCTAAAGGCTGCAGTCACGTATGATTTTTCTTTTGTTTTACTACCAAACACAAGAGGCTTGTGCAATCTTTACTTTCACTCCTTGAGAGTAAACACTGGGCACTGAAGGCCAGATTTTCTTGCTTTTATGCACTTGCATGCATTTGTCAATGAGGTCTTATCAACAGGCCAAAAGGTACCAGTTTGATAAATATCATACAGCTTTTCTGTGCTGACTGAATTTATCTTGGAATAAAGATTAATCAATTTCACATGAACTCTTAGATGAAATAATTGTTATCTGCAAACACTGTACTCCTTGTTGTGGGTTGAGTAGCTAAACCTAAACAACTCAGTTTTGTACTGCTGATTCATTGATCAGCAAATGGCCTTTTGTCAAAGTAAGCCTTCCAAACAACACTTCTTGAAAGACTAAAGGACAGCCATTAAGTGATCTCAGAACTGTTAGTCCAATCTTTTCATGTTGCCCCTTTTACCTTCTTCAAGTACAGACAAGAAGTTCAGACAACATATTCAAGATCATTTTTTCCAGAAGTAAAACTACTTGATATTCCATTAAATGATCTTCAGAAAATTAATAATAAAATCAACAATGATTCATGAAGGGAATACATCCCAGAAACTCCTTCAACTACTCTGATATTTTGAACTGCCTCATAATGTCAATTAATATTCTAAACCAGTGTCAAAATATCTTTAAATGGGTAAACTTGCACTGATACTAAATTCACTTGATTGAAAAGAAACGGCAGTTAAACATTTCTTTGTATTCATATTGTCAGTTCATTTGGCACTGTTTAAATATTTCATCTCAGAAATAAATTCATAAAAGTTATGAAGAAATGCATCTTGTTTGCTGACAGTCATTTAGCCCAATCAATATGCTGATTGTCACTTGAACACTATAATTATGTTTTAATTGAGTAGGGATACAGATATTTATTATTATCAATTTTAAAAAGGAAGTATCTTTTTATTTACATTTGAAGACACTTGCATGTCAATCACTACTTGGAATACAGGGACACAAAATTGTTCAACTGAAAGATTTTTGAAAGTTTTGAAGGACATGTTGAAATCTTTTAAAGGGAATTAATCTCATTAATCATTTCATTAATCTCACAGCAGCATAGCTCCTAAGCAGAGAAGGATTTCTGCTTACTCAATCCAAAATTCCCATTGCTGTCACTGTGTAATATTCACTTTAGTATTAGTTTATCAAGTTGTTTTTTTTTTTTTTTTTTTTTTTTTTTTTTCTGAACAAGACAGTAAATCAATAATGCTGACAAAACTAAGCTACAGATAACTTCTGTTACTGAGTATTCACATACTGAACATCACCACTGCATCTATCATGTGGATAACCCTGAATCACAAAGAACAGCATAAAAGCAACGCACAGTGAATTATCTATCATCTTTTGTTAGTATTGGAACACACACCAAATATTTTTAATTGCATAAACATTGGCATTTAGATATACTATGCTCATTCTACAAACTAAGAAATAAGACATGTAAGGAAAATACATCTAGGCTAATCCATGCCACTACATTTTTATTTTTAAATAATGTCCAGTTATAAGCCAGATAATGTGGTGCTACTATCTCACCATCTTTCCTGTACCAAACACAGCTGTGGAAGGGTACAAGGGATAACTTATTACGAGTAGTTTTCTGTTTAATGTTAGCCTTCAAAGTCAATTATCCTCTTCTTTTTTTTTTTTTTTTTTTTTTTTTTTTGGTAAATATATATATATATCCATATATACTTTTATATATGGATATATATATAAATCCATCTCAGGAGGTGACATTTATTCAAGTGATTATATTTCAGAAGCAAAAAAGTCTCTATAATAGATAGGGTTAATAGTTAAAGATAAGACCAAACTGACATACACTGTGGTGTGTAGGTGGGAAAGAAGAAAAGGGAGAATGTATTTGATTGTATTTCAGGTTGACACTGAGCCAAAAAACAAACAAACAAACAAAAAAAAAAAACAAGAACACACACTCTAAACCCATCCTCTCATAATTATTACCATTACTTTACCAGCTCTGATTTCAATTCTGTTAGAAAATTGAGGGGAAACAAAACAAACAAACAAAAAAACTGTTCATCGTCCCTAATGATACAGTAAACATGAAACTGAAAAAACATGTTGGATTCAAGAAATTTTGTTTTGGATTTTTGTTTTTAATCAAGAAGCAAAGCTACAATTAAAGGTCCCTATCTGGTCCTGCAGTGTCTTTTAAAACACAACTTGTTCTTCACGTACAATTTTTCCTCAAATGCTTAAATTCTGTCCCCTCCCATATATAGAAGTGATTTCCCTAATACTTTTATCTTAGCATTCTCACATCCTAAAAGATTCCAAGAAACCTTAGCTATTGCAAGCAGACACTGTGGCAATTTAGAGAGAGAGAGAGAGAGGCACATTATCCAGACCAAAAGCTTGGCACTTTTCCTATCTGGTCAATGTTTGAGTAAATATTCATTAGCTGCCATCCCTGCGGTGAACTACTGGCTGTCATCTCATATTTAATCAGAACTGCCTAACTCAATCTCTTAATTCCATAGACTAACGTTAAAAGCATACATCCCATATATTCTTTCTGGAACTTCAGGTCCTTCAAATGGCACTTTGCTGTCCAGAGGGTTGCTAATAAGCCACCTATGTGTTCTCCAGTGCAGTAACAGTTCATGTTTGTTGTGTCTGGGAAGAGATAACTGAAGCTGCAGCACTCCAGCTTCTCTGTTATGGGCAGATATTGTGTCCGTTTTAAAGACCATCCACACAAGAAATCTCCTCCCCGCACACTCATCTCTATTCTAAGTTAAACCTACTTCCTTAAACAACCAAGAACAGTGGAAAAAAAATAAATTATATATATATATATATTGCTATTGCTGTAACTCCTCTGCTCTTAAAAGCTTCCAGTGATGGATATCCTACAGCCTGCTCCAATGCCTAAGAACCTTCCTTGCAGTTAAACCTTCCTGAAGGTCATTATTTCTTTTCCCAATTCTTTATAGGAAAGGACAGTTCCCTTCTTGGGGAAGCAGGATCTTACAGTACACTTACATACAGAGATTACTTTCTGTGATGAATTACTCATTTTTCTCATTATTCATTTTCTCATGAAAATTACTCTTTTTTTTTGTAAGTATTATACCATCTGTAACACACATTAGGGTTGTTTAGTTTTCTGATCTTCTTGTGCTACATATATTCTTTAACTTTCTTGTGATGGCCCTTTTTAGCCACAAAAACACTTGCAAGTGGAAATCTTATTTTGATTAAGCATTGGTAAAGATTTATCCTTCATGACTCAGATTTTCTGAGCAAACACTTGCACTTGATGTCATATCAATTATTGTAAATTGACATGGACTAAAGCACAATTAGAATTTAAACAGAGAACAAAATAACATGCTAATAAAAAGGAAGTGTAGTGACAGCTTCAGAAATTTGCAGTCTAGGTCATCTCCTCTTAGTAATCCTTATCTTTTGATTTTTTCTCACATAAAAACATTGGAAATTCCAATAATCTTTTTTCTTTCTTTCTTTTTTTTTTTTTTTCCATTTAAATATGTGCTGTAGGTACTATATCAATGCAAAAACAATGTTCCATTCCGTTTGTAATCTCATCTGACATAAAATACATTAAGAAGGAAAAACAAGGTATAGTGGTACACAAAAGGCAGACAAACAGTATTAGTTTTGGTTCTCCACTGAAAGTGTGTTTTTTGAACTAATTAATTAAATCTAAAGATTCTAAAAATTTAAATCCCAGATGATGCGGATGATAGTAATCTAACCAGTTAGCTATGATACAGATGTATTGCCTCAATTTGAGAGAAGAACACACAACATTAAAAGCCTATGAAACACACAAATATATTAAGTAAGTCTATTTACAATTTTGTTTGATGGTTACTAGTAAATCTGACATACTTTTTCAATGACTAGAGAACACAACAACCTCTAGCTCATTGGTTTTGAAGCTAGCATTGACTGGCAGTGGTATGGTGGCCACTGGTCAAATAGGCACTGCTTCACTAAGAAGATTAACCAGAATTTAAAAAGCACCATTGGTGTTTTGAAAATATGAATTGGGTTTAGGCACCAGAGAAAATAGGCTTCTGGACATGTCTCTCTGGGCTGTACTATAACTGCCATATACAGGGATGACACGAGTTCATCGTTTCTGAAAATTTATTTATCTTCAGGATGAAAAGACAAAGACAAAAAGATCAATATAACCTACAACATAAGCCACTGAGGCATGCAGATATTGCCTTTTAATATTTGCAAACTGGAAATAAAAATACTACTGTCTTTACTATGACGGTGGAAACAGGTTGCCCAGGGAAGCTGTGGATGCCCCATCCTTAGAAGTGTTCAAGGCCAGGCTGGATGGGGTTTTGAGCAACCTGGTCTGGTGAGAGGTGTCCCTGCCCACGGCAAGGGGGCTGGACCTAGATGGTCTTAAGATTCCTTCCAACCCAATCCATTCTATGATGCTTTCGAAGCAACCAAATCCTTTCAAAACAACTAGATGTCTGAAGTTACAATTTCTGGATTAATATGTAATGAAGATAAAATGGCCTAACTACAATAATTTCTCATACATCTAAAGAAAGTTTCAAAATCTCATTTTTTTCTGTTTCAGGAAAAAAAAAAAGAAAAAAAAAACACACAACAACAATAATCTGAGAGGCTGAAACCATGTGGATTTTTAAGAATCAGTGGAAGGAACTGGCTCTATTGGAAAGTCAGCAATCACAACCTCGGATTCTGCTGTAACTAATAACAACTTATACAATGAAGAAATCTTATATTAAGTTCTTCCTCCACCTAAGAAAATTATTTACATTACAGTAATACATCAGTAGTTTTAAGAAGAGCTCTTACCTTCTGAATAGCCCTGGCCCATCTTGCTTTTGCAAAATTTCTTCCAGTTTGATTTTTATTTCTTCTGGTGAAAGAAAAATTATTTAGAATAACAAAGTATAGAAAAAAAATTAAAGAGCTCTTATCAGTGTACAAACATACTGATCAAGGCTAGGTAAAACCATAGTCTTTTCTGTGTTTCTTCTATATATACTATGTTTTTTATACTAGAAAATATTAGCTCTATGGAAGTTATTCACAATATGAACTTATGAAAACTTATCCTGGTATTTCTTGGAAAAGTAACTTTATACTCACCAGGAAAATAATTAAGCATCACACAGCATCATCTTTCTACTCAATATGTTGAGCCGTTCATTAAATACTCTATCAGTGAGTGCATTCACAAGTAGCTTTACTTTGCACATAATAATTCTAAACAAGATATATTTAAATGTGTAGGAAAACTCTTTATTATGATCTTTTTAGGTCTTGACATGGAAGATTTTATTCATATCTGACAAATGACATATTATGAACTAGATTAATATTTGTTATAGTGGAAAACCAGTTTCTAGTTCACTTTTTCCAAAAGGAAAATTAAAGTTACAATTTTTTAAAAAATTATGCATATATATTATTTCAAACACCTTTAGTTTTGTATGGATTTGAATGCTGAAATTAGTAATGTGAAATGTGTTCATCTGGTTCGTGTCAATATGGAGCAGTGCTGGGGCTGCATGATGAGGTGTGACCTTCTGTCTTGCACATCCTTGCATAACCACGAGACTGGGGGGTGGAGGTGGTTAATGTATGTGTATAGTTCCTGTGTTCTGCAATGATCGCCTGACAGGACCAGCTTGGACTAGTTTTGTTGCTGGCCCTGCAGTGTTAAGCAGAAGTCTGTAGGGGGAGCATGCATGGGGTCTGGGGTCGAGAAGATTCCGGAAGATGAAGAAGATGAAGGCATGCTCGGAAGAGGACACGCCCGCTAATGAATATGCATTAGTAGAAGGGATATAAACCAAGAATGGAAACTGTTATTGTGTGGAGCAGAGACTCCTGGGGGCACCCAGTGATATTTGCTTGCCTCTATTCATTGATAAATTGCAGACTTTAATTGGAATCCTACTTGGGACTCAATCATTTATCACAATAAAAAGCCATTATTTTAAGTCTTGATAATTAATATTTTGATTGCCTTACTTTCATTACAATTAATATAAGGATAGACAAACATTTCTCTGTCTTCTTTACTCTCTACTTGGGTTCTTAGTTGATAAAATAGAGCAGAATGTTTATAGTGAGAAGTCCCTAGATCTGTTGGTGAACTGTAAAATTAGAGCATGGCACACACATGCTTGATTCAGCATACAAGGAAAAATATACAGACATTAGACAGTAAACAAAACACATGCCAGTAATTCCATATGCTGATATTCTCTGCTGTAACAAAATATCAGACTGCAGTTCTGAAACAATTCTCATCTATCCAGGCATTCCAAAGCAATTAGTATATGTTCAAGGACAGAAGACTGGCTCACAGTAACCCTTTTGGATTACTTGGTGCTACGGTAATTCTTAAGAGTATACTTGGCTTGCAAAGACATGACCCTTGCCCTTATATAATTAATAAGTTATGAAGGAACATTGGCAAAGGAACATATTTCCTCCTTATTCTGCTTCATAAGTAAGGATTACATGATCTTTGATATCAAATGGCAGGATAATATGAAAAAAGTGGTGGTGGTTGGGAGGCGGGGGGGTGGGGGGAGGGGCTGGTGGCAGAAGACCCTGAATTTTCTCAGTAAAGACAAATCCTTGTGAGACAGTTAGCACTGTCATCCACTGTTTGCAAATGGCACTAAAAGACTAAAAAGAATTCCCGAGAGGTTATCTTAGAACCATCAGCTCTAAAACCTTCAGCTAAATCTCTAAGAGGAAAAGAAAAAAAAAAAGTGACCAAAACAAAAACTTACATTTAATCAGCTAAGCATAAGTAACAGAAATCTTTGAAACAGGAATGTCATGCAAGAGATTGCCCCCACACTCAGAAGCTACACAAACCAATTTTAATGAGATTTTATTATTCAGCTGTTTCACCACACCTGTGAAGAATGTTGATTTAAGTTGTAATATACTAACTCAGATCATGGCTTTTACACACAGGTTAAAATCATTAGTATAACCTCTAGCACTCCATAGGAATTTCTGTAATTCAAAATATACAGCCTCATACAATAAGAGGCAAGTAGTAAAATAAGAATATGTAGTAATATTTTATAGGTGTAATAT
Organism: Oxyura jamaicensis; assembly: GCF_011077185.1. Classification (NCBI taxonomy): domain Eukaryota; kingdom Metazoa; phylum Chordata; class Aves; order Anseriformes; family Anatidae; genus Oxyura; species Oxyura jamaicensis. Next base: position 2,744,692 of record NC_048902.1, on the reverse strand, counting down.
ATGGAGGGCTGTAGCAACCTCTCCACTAAGTAAGGATGCAGAGTATTTATATTATACTTTAGTAATATCCTTAGGTCCACACAATCCTACTTAATTCTCTTGGATTTCTGGAATAATGTTCTTTTATTTGAAGAGAAAAGTGCTCCCTCTGATAAGCACAGTGTACCGAACATGATGCAAGGGAAGCATGAAGAGGTTTGTCTTCCCTTGCTCTTATCTTTGGGGCTGCATATTTGCAGGTTCAACCTTTTTCCTACTTAGCTTTCCCCCCCCCCCCCCGATATAACGTAAAACATCCAAGAGATATTAGAAATTAGTCCATTCCATCTCGTTGCTGTAATTTAGATGGGAAATATAAGGCAATAATTAACCTCAGGAATTTTTAAGGTAATTACCTTCAAGGTCAGATGAAGAATTGATTATCAATGTTGATTCAGAAGAAACAGATTAAAACAGTTTTCTCTGCCTTAACTGACAGTAAGCAGGGTCAAGAACATTCTTATGTTCTGAGGGATAGCGTACAAAGTCAGACAAAAGCATTTAGTTAGTCTGGATAACTTTTAGAAAGTCATTGGTCTGTGATCAGTCTGCTCAGCAGTGCAGACATCTAAGGCAGAGTGTTCAACACTCCTCCTTATTCCAATGTAGATATTTTATGTAAAAACTTAGCATAGACAGGACAGAAGCACTGTCTACTACTTGCTATCACAGTTACTGGTCTAGTTTAGACAACAAATGGTTGTTAAATTTCTACTCAGATTCATTAAAACTATCTAGTACATGTCAGGAAACAGCTTCTCAGCGATAAATAAAGCCTCAAAGTGGCAAGCAGTTTACAGGAATTCTGAGTAACAAAGACTACCAGATACTGCTGTGAAGATATCTGCACTGCCAAGAGAACTAGGTATAAAGAACATTTATTTATTTTTTTTGAGACAAAGAACATAATAACACCAGATTAGGAGACATAAGCATTAAGTCAGAAAATAATGGAGTCATAGCTAATAATTAAAAGATCATTAATGTCCCTGGTAGACCAACCAAAAAGCTTGGTAACAAACAAGACAAATGCTCGTAAAAGAGTGCCTAAAATTCACACTGATTCTGACTCTGTTCCTACAACATATTGTGAGCTACAAGAGGCTGACAATGATAAGAAAAAAATAGAGAAGTCTCATAATGAGAAGTCCAGAAATTCTCAGATACAATAAAATGAACATGTAGTCCAAGTCAAAGTTTTGATGCACTGTGCGTCAGACTTGTCAGGCCTTCTGATCTCCCTGTCATATAAACCTAAATAACCAGTCTTGTTGAAGTTAATTTACCATCAGAAGACATATATGCACAGGAATGCACAGGCTACATAAACATAAAGGCTGTTCACAGTTTTATCAAAAGCTAAGGATTTTTAATAGAGCACAAAAATTACACTGACACTTCTATTTAACAGATGCTTTGCCTATCAATTTTGTTGCCCAAACACATTAAAATTGCTCCAGTATTTCAAAGACAAATGGCATTTTCATGGCACTTCTTGTAAAGTTAAATCTCACTACAGACTGTTGAAAAAGCAGTTAATTACAGAGAGGGTGCAATGTGGCCACATACAAATAATTACATCCTCTGAATGCTTATTTGTTTGCAATACACAGTCTAGAACACCTGCATTGATTTCTAAATATTCATCATTAATGTTGCATTCATCAGCTCTGACTATAACCTGAAATAAACTGTAGAAAAAAAGTTTTGAAATGATTACACTCTATTTTTTCCTCCTCAAAAACATACATTATGAAGCACTTATTATTCAGCAATTTCTACTCCCCACTACCAACACTCATGCTGGAATTAACACATTCTGCTGAAATCAGTCTCTAGTGGACTGGTCAAGCACAGCTCTATCTTGATAGCACACTACCCAAAATTGTTTATATTTGTTTTACTTCCTTGAAATAAATTTCTGAAAAGCAACTGATACTAGTCATTCCTGTAACAATATGGAATATATAGATGCTTATTGTCATTTGTAGTTTATTTTCCCATTCCTTTGTAGTTCAGAGGGAGGATGGAAAAGAATATGTAAAGATGAACAGCTTCAGCATCTTTTAGCATAAGCAAAATAAAAAAAATGCTTTTCAAGTACTAAAGCTATAGTTTCTGAAAAATGTACGTATGAATGTACCTTAGGAAGCGTTTAAGTTCATAAGGTATTTGAAACTTTTGAGGGAGGATTTCCACATCTGTTGGTACAGTGAAGCTCATCTAGAGAACTATGAACACCTGAGCTACTATAAACTTGCCCTTGTTACGGTACCTGCCAGGTGAGCCTGGAGCTGTTTGCATTGAAATAGTTTGCAGCTGAAAACAAAGTGCCTTGTATCAGCAGTTTTCAGACCAAATCTCCTACTTAGTAGGAGAGAACACTGTTCATCTTGGAAAGTTTATCTGGAACTTGGAATTGGAAAAATGAGATCCCAGACTTAAGAACTATCATGCTACAAAGCTATAATTTTATAATTTTAAACTCATGTCACTGGTCTCAACTATAAAGTACAGATAAAATAATTGGTATAACATTAAAAAGTTATGTAATGAGATCCAGTTTCCTAAAAACACTAGGAAGAATAGTAGGCAGTACACATACGTCTTAGCTATAAAATGTTAAGAGGACATAAATGACCAAAAAAAAACCCACAACTGTAAAGGAGAATTAAGAAGAGAGCTAGGCTTTCCACAGTTAGATTTTTTTTTTAATTCTCACAGATTGATGCAATTTAGCACTACCTATCTACCTCATATATATATATATGCATGTAAATATATACATATTTTCATATCTCAGTGACAACACAAGTCAGAATTTGCTCCATGATACCTTTCCTGTAGTATTAAATATACCCTTGCACAAGTTATTATTTGCAGGCGTTCAATTTGCACTTCAAAATTTTTAAAATTTTGAAGTTTTCAAACACTGAAGCAGAAAGGAAAAAAGGAAAATAAAACCACGCTCACAGGCCAGTCACTCATTTCTACAGCAAAGTTTAATTTTCAACTTGCTTACGCTATTTTCTTTCACATTTGCTTTCTTATTATCTCTACTTACAAGTTTTAGAAGCTTTATCATCTTCACTTATCTGTCCACATCACATATATTTCAACTGCTTTCGCTTACAATAATTCACATTTACAATTCTAGGGTCTTGGTGTTTTTTGTTTGTTTTAAATCTACAACTGTGAAGCCTTAGTTTCTATGGGATAAGGTGCTAGATTTCCTCTCAGCTTGTATTTTGAAAGTAATATTATCTGTGCTAATGAAATTATTTTCTGATTTTGAGAAGTTAAAAAGTACAACAATAATATTCAGACCAAAATATTTACTAAACACATGAAAAACAAGAAATCAAAACAAACAGATGTACACGTATATAGGTATGTGCTTAGTGTTTTCTTCTCACAGTTTTTCACGTTACTTACATTATCATTAAGAACTTAAACTCTATAAAATGTTGACATGTTTTGATTATCTTATAGAGTGAAACATCTAGATATGCATTTATCCCTGTGGGAATAAAAACATTGTTTTTGCTGAGTTACATTGTTTAAAAGTAAGGAATGTGGTATTGAGGTACGCTTGCAGTGATAAAAAAACTTAGCAGGCGACCTTGTAAAACGAAGACAACCAGACTTCTTAGAACAATTAGGTGAAAATCATGGTGTCAAGTCAGATAAGTGAAGAAACATGACCACTTCAAACAGTAAAAAAGTCAAAAGAAATTTGAAATTTAACAGGCCAGCAACTGAAGGACATGTATTGTCTGTGAAACATCGGGAAATTGTGAACCTGGATTACCCAGTCAATGGGTAAACAGGGGAGAGTCCTGGTCATCAAGAAATAAAGTATATACACTGTACTGTGTGACTAGTAGGTGCGCTCCTGCTTGTGGGATGCCCGCCATTGCAATCACAAATAAATTACTACTTCACTGAGATCCTTGCCTGAGCTTAAGAGTGTCACTACAGAGTGTCTCTCACAATCCCCCATAGTGAAACTCACATTTTTTCCAAGTCCAAATATTTCCTCTACTTCTTCCTAAGATTTTCATAGGCATAATTCACATTTATGTTGACCTTCCCATATTCCTGAAGATGTTTGTTCTTGCTTTGCCTTTTAGAAATACCTTTAAGCCGCAGTCCTTTTCTGCACAGCTGCTAAAGACACCCTATCAATAACTGCAGCCTAGTTACCCCTCCTCTTCCTGGAGATAATTAATTACTTGTTTTAACTGTTAGTTGCAAGGAATTACTTTCTTCTTCTTAGTGTGATTTCACCCTTAAGACTATATGTTTATGGGTTGTTGTCATCTGCAGTACAACTGATTGAGGAACTCACAATGTATTTTAACAATTACATTCCATTACATTATTTCTATGTTCTGACTTACAATATGACCCCAAAAATATGTGCATCATTACAGATAAAGAGGTAGTAAGATAGTTGGAGTAGCTGAAAATGGTTACTGCAGGAGGGAGATAACTTCTTAAATTAATTTAATTGACAAAGTCATTGATTTGGTACATTGTGAAGTTAGAGCATAAATTAAATTTGTCTTGATTTTTACGTTTGCATCAACATAATTGTAGTGTACAAGTTTTACTGACTTCTTTTGAGTAAGACCCATTAGCATACCATTCAAACACCTCTCACAGGCCTCAAGACAGCCTGCAGCATTACTGCAGATCACAGAATCACAGAATTTCTAGGTTGGAAGAGACCTCAAGATCATCGAGTCCAACCTCTAACCTAACACTAACAGTCCCCACTAAACCATATCCCTAAGCTCTACATCTAAACGTCTTTTGAAGACTTCCAGGGATGGTGACTCCACCACCTCCCTGGGCAGCCTGTTCCAATGCCTCACAACCCTTTCAGTAAAGAAGCTCTTCCTAACATCTGACCTAAAACTCCCCTGGCGCAACTTTAGCCCATTCCCCCTCGTCCTGTCACCAGGCACGTGGGAGAACAGGCCAACCCCCACCTCTCTACAGCCTCCTTTAAGGTATCTGTAGAGAGCGATAAGGTCGCTCCTGAGCCTCCTCTTCTCCAGGCTGAATAAGCCCAGCTCCTTCAGCCGCTCCTCGTAGGACTTGTTCTCCAGGCCCCTCACCAGCTTCGTCGCCCTTCTTTGGACCCGATATCAGCCCTAAACATAGTGCTGTGAGAGATCAGTCTTTTGAAAAGCTAGGTGAAATAAATATTGACATTGACCTAAATGGAAGACAGAAAAACTATGTGAGCACAACAAAAAAGTTAGTTTCTATATGTGAACAGGACAGCAGCCAGAAAAGAAATGAACTGACAATATATCACTATCTTTTTTTTATTATTATTATTATTAGGAAATTGCATTAAAAAGGATTAAGTTGGAACTGATAGAAAAGAGAAGAAAAAAATTTTAAAGTGTTTTAGAGCTGAAGCATCCTGAATTATAATGTTAGTTTTGTCATCCCTCGCAATGCAAAAATAAGAAGAGGAATAATGCAAGTTGTCATTCAAGACCTATTGTTAGATGTGCTGTGAAATAGCTTCATTTATGCTACCATTTACACACTGTGACAAACTAAACAGTCTCCAGGGCACAAGTCTACAGTACGATAGAGCTTTTCTATTCCACTTTAACAGCAAAGTACTGAAAGGTTATCTTTTTGTCAATCTTCAGTAGTTAGAAATCCACCAGTGCAGAAGCTAACACACATTCACACACACAAAGGCAAGATGTTTTATATAAAAGCTTGAATTCAGACTGAGAACAAACATTGGACAGGGTTTACAGAGACAGCCAAAGGTATGTAACAATTTATTATACTTCAGAGATAGCCACAAAATTCTTCAGTACTAAACCCCTCAAGTACAGAAATTCTTATTTATTTATTTATTTATTTTAAGTTACTTCAGATGTTTTGACTTTGAATGATGTAGATATATTTTGGATTCAGCATCATGGAGTTTTCTTTTTGTTTTATTAACGCTGTTTCTCAAGCATGGATACACACATTTCTAACAAGGTTTAGTTTACAAAACTGTGGCTTTTTTTTTTTTTTTTTTTTTTTTTGATTATGTTGGAGGAAATGATTCAATTACATTAAATGTTATTCTGAAGAACAACTGCAAATGAAGGCCTAGTGCTGAAGAGGATGAATCATAATATTTTGGTTGGAAGGGACTTTCAAAGATCATAAAGTCTAACTGCCTGACCACTTTAGTGCTAAACAAAAGTTAAAGTGCGTTCTTGAAGATATTATCAAAACACCTCTTGAACACTGACAGAGATGGGGCATCAACCACCTCACTAAGAAGCTTGTTCCAGTGTTTGACCACCCTCAAAGGTTTGGTTTTTTTTTTTGGTTTATTTTTTTTCCCCTAATATGCACTCTGAGCCTCCCTGGTATAGCTTTGTGCCATTTCTATGTGTCCTTAGACAGATATATAATGAAGTTATGTCATCAATAAAGAAGTAGCAGTTACTGATCCTAAAAGAACCCTGGTGTCTGTGTGTGGTCTTAACACCACAATGTTCAATGCAGCCCACCCACTCAAAGCTGTGAACTGGACTAGACTAGAACTGGACAAGAAGCTATCATTCAGAGAGGTGGAAAAGAGATTTTGTGATTTCAATCTTAGTATACTTAGTGTAGTGCCAATATTTTCCTGTACCTTGCAGAACAGAACAGAACAGTAGCTTTGAAGACTCCCCCACCCCTCCTTCTTCTCTGGCAAAGCATATCAGACAGTAAATCAACATTTTACTGAGTAGCCTACTAGCTTTTCTGATGAATACAGGGATACAAGACACGCTTCCTAATTGAGAAATCCTCAAGATACATTATCTTTTCAGTGCTGCAATAGTTACATTGTCTCCCAAGTGCTAGATGTTTATCAGAATAAAAGCACATGTAATTAGGACAGCAACTGATTTACAAGACCAGGTGACACAAAGAAACACATGTTGGTCCAAATAAGACACTAGAAAGATGCCGTTTTGCTGTCCTGTGAAGTACCGGCTTCTAATCCATCTTGATTCTGTTACAAAACAAAGATGTATTTCCTGAAATGAAATTTTGAAGCCTTTCCTTATAGCAAATTCCTTCATACACTAAAGCAATTTTGGCAGCAAAAATGGCCCATTATTCCTGAAAGTTATTATGCTATACTGAGGTCATCCTGTTTAAGGCAAAGAATTCCTTAACCAATCTAAATAAAATAAATTGTGATAGATAAGTCATGGTTTTCAATGTTCTGTTCTAAGAATATATTTGAAACATATATTCTGCAGTTTTAACTAACTGAATATTAATGAAGTATTTTAATGTTGTCTTTCAGTAGATTTAGTTAAGATGGTATTAGCATGCTAGACAATTATTTATAGTTAAATTAAATAACGGAAAGGCTATATACCATATATTTTTTCCAATTACAGTTCATTTGCAGTGATGCCTATAGATCTAGTTCAGTTGCTCAAATGCTTCTTCATCCATACATTTCTGCTTTTCTGAATATAGAGCATAGTTTAATTATTTACGTTTCAGTATAAAAATCTGCATCTACAGACATGACTGGAAAAGAAATAACTTTTTTTTCATGTTGTAGATAGTCTTGAATAATGTGAATTGTGTAGTGCAATAAGCAGCCGTAAGAATAGGCCTCTGCTTCACAGGCTAAATGAATCATTAATACGCACTATTTATTCAGTGAACATTTTTCCTTGAACACTTTTTTTCCAGAGTGGAATGATATTAAGAACAATAATAATCCATACCTTTTGCAGAAAACAAACAAACAAACAAACAAGCAAACAAAACACAACAACAACAACAACCTCACTGAAACACTCAATCACAATCAACAAAAAAACCTCTGGGTTTTGCTTTGGGAATTTAATGCTGTTCCTGTTTTCACTTCCATTCATTGTGATTTGCAACAATCAAGCAGTAACAGAGAAGGCTCTACTGCTGTATATAAACATAGCTTAATACTGCTATATATAAATAGCTTAAAGCAGTGGAAAAAAAATGAAATAAAATGCATGTATATTCATCTATGTTGGAAATTAGTATCCTAATCTACTCATATTTAAGTAGTCTTTGAACAGAATTGCACTGTGGAAAGCAGTTGGGTTTTAGTCCAAACTTAATCTCTATCTCTAGAATCTGCATTTATGTGATCAGTATTTTCCTTGCCCTCCAGCAATTGTTTCAGCCTGAAGTAAAAGCTGTTGCCATCTCTTTACCTCTTGTGCTTATACACATTTTCTGACCTTGAATCTTGATATCCAAGACAGAAAAGGAAGAGTTTCCAAGGCATATGATTTTACTATTTGAGACTATTTGAATCTACTTGCATGAGTTCAGGAAGACAACATGTTCAGTTTTAGTCATGTATCAATAATTACTATTCAGTGGGCAATGCTAGAAAAATCACATCAATACTAGAAATCCCATTTGAAAATCTTTACAGATAGGTAATCAATCACATAAGGAAAAAAAGTAATATGAAGTTCATAATAAATAACTTTTTTCATTTTATGTCAATCATAATTCTAGCCAAGGGTTTGTAACCAAGCCATCACAATGCAAGTGATATTTGCAAATTATTTCTAGTGGTTTCTAGTATAGCCTACGTTGTATGTGACTGTATTGGCTTCTTTTGAGGAAGCATTTTAAAGATGAAATATGGCACAGTTACCCAAAATGCAAAGCCCTATTTCCACAGAGTTCTTCAGAGCATCCCAAGCAGAACTACCAGCAAATTTGTCAGATTAATTCTTTTACAGATCTGCAACAGAATGCTTGTCCTTAGAGAAACACAATGTACATAAACTCTATTTTTTCAAATGAGAAATAATTTGGATATTACCATAATAATTCAATTTAATCAATTTATCATCAATAAGAATTTTAAAAATCTACATCAGTAATTTGCAATTGAAATTTGGGGTCTCTGCCAGGACCTTGAATAAATAAATAGACTTTAGTATACTAGCCACACCTGGGGCCTCTCCAGGCACTCCTTATACCCCACAAATCCATTTAAGATCAGAGCTGAGCCTCTACTTCCTGCCTCAGGCTATGCTGCAGAAGTGACAACCTCTAGCTCAGATATAGCTCTGCCTGACTATGGACCCATTTAGCTACACACTCAGTCTTGTAGTGAGCTGTCCTGTCTTAAGCCTGGATCTGCCCTCACTATTTATTCAATTCCTTATGCCCATTTTGTCAATTTGTCAAGTACAACGTTTTCTCTACACATTGCTCTTTATAATTTTTTTTTTCATTGTTAGTTTTCCATTCAAAATCTTTTAACACATAAGGTTATTACAAATTTTAAACTTAACATAGTTGTAAAACTTAAGTAGAGGCATTTTACAAAACCCATAATCTTTTAAACTTCAAATTGACTATCTTTATGGCGCTTAGTATTCTCCAGCTCTAATTTACATGTTGATCATACTTTTTCTACTGTGGATAGCTACTGCAACATTCTTTATAAAAAGATTTTTCTTAAGCAGGCTTTTTAAAAGTAGTTTTTGAAAGAACTTTTACTCAAGAGCAATAGTTCTAAGCAACAAAAGATCTGAAGGAGAAACATTTGAGAAACATTTGAGAAAAAGCAGGAGGGTGGAACTGAAGTCTGCAAGGGCAACAGAGCAGAAAAGGATCATCCAGTGTGTTAACTTGAGTGACAGATGAGAATTAAGCCTGGGGAACAATGGAATGAGCTCTCAGCACTACACTGCTATCTAGAAAAGCTTAAGTTTATATCAAGTGTAAGCCACTGTTACAACAATTTTCTCTTATTGAAAAGATCTGCCTTGCTGTAATAAAATAAATGATTATTTTATTATTATTATTTTATTTTCTTCTTTTGGAGTTTTAAATTACTGTCTTATTAAGCTAAATGAACTTTCACCTAATGCAGAATCCCTTTCTATCCACAATGATTTCTATAACTCAAGCAGAAAACAGCTACCTAAAGCAGATGAACTGCTCAGAAAAATGCTCCTCAATATATGTAAAGTTAATACCTAGGGGAAGTCACTTAGTGGGAGCTTGATGTAAACAGCTATCTTACCTTGCCTTTGTAACATAGATGTATTTAATGATTTAAACTTATCTATAGAAAAAATAAAACAGCTCTAGTAGAACATCAAATCAAAGAACAATTGCAAGTCAAGTTTCTTCTCCTATCATCCCATTGATTAAAAGTGAAAAAGAAAACATTGTTACTCAATACTCAGAAAAGTTATTTGCATTATAATAAAAAGGCTAAAAAATTGTTTTTGCCACGGGAAATAGTGTAGAATATTATAAAAAAACGTGTTAAGTAATCAACTGATCTCATCATGCTAGAAACTATAGAAATTAGAAAAAAAATAGTTTTCATAAAAATACCTGTATACCATGCTATTTGTGTGAACTAGAAGGTATGACAAACTAATTCTCTCCTCGTATGTACTGCAAAGATTCACACATACCAGCTAAAAACTTTTTTTGACCTTATTTATTTTTCACAGTAAGCATGAAAAAGAACAATCGTGCATCATGGAAGGTCAGTTATTGTCAGCTATTCTGTGTTATACCTTTGAGGGAAAAACTGTCAATGAATAGTAACAGGAGAAAACAAACATACATAAACAGACATTATCAGCTTAAACAGCTATGGGTACATGCTGGAAACATTATTTTAGTTTCAGGAATTACTGACCTGTGGCCTAGAGGTGGAAATTTGCACGGTTTGTAAGAATTTTCTGCTTGTCTATCATTTTAATTTCTATTGATTGATTTGATTTCTATTGATAGGTTTCAATCGTATTTTCCTTTCTACTGTGCCAGTTAAGTGAAGTGTCTCCAGAAAGGCATTTTAAATGGCACTATAAATTTATAGAGGCACTTTGAAAATGCCTATAATTAGATGGAAACGTTTTCAATTTTAAAGTTTTATCCTGTAATTTATTGGTAACCCTCTTAAATTAATAATACAAAAGTTCATTTCAATTCAAGAAAGTTATCTGGGACAAAAAGAGTAAGGAAAGAATTCCATAATCAAGATCATAGAATGGCTTGGGTTGGAAGGGACCTTAAAGATCATCTGGTTCCAACCCCCCACCAGAGGCAGGGATGCCACCCACAGGTTGGGCAAGGCCCCATCCAACCTGGCTTAGAACACCTTCCAGGGGTGGGGCATCCACAACTTCTTTGGGCAACCAGTTCCATCAAGTCAGTACCCTTACAGAGAATAATTTCTTCCTAATGGCTAATCTAAGTCTATAGAAGATATATATATATATATATATATATATATATTTAGCTTAATCTCAACAGAGATCTGAGCCTCTGAACAAAGAGATATGTCAGATCTAACAGTATGCTAATAACCGTTCACATGGTTAATAATTCAAAAACTATTTCCCTATACTTTTCTGACAACTCTCACCCTAAGGAAGCAGTTGTAATTCTCTTCTAACATCCTGCAAGATCTTGAAAGTAAACAGAAAGAAATGATCACAAAAGCCAAAAATGCTGTATTACCACATATATAATATATACTGGCTGACTGCATTGATGAGCTTGATCTTTTTGCAAACTCATTTTTCAGTCATTTTCTGTTGAAGCTATAGGCTCTAGCACTTTATTACTGTAGGTCATTGAAATTCAAATGAGAAGGTCATTTAAGTGTGTACATACTATACCTTCAGAGAGTATATAATTGTGTAACAGTTTTTATCAACTCTTATCTGACAGGGAACAGTGCAAGTTTCTGCATTTTTAATACTACTGAAAAGTTCTCAATGCTTAGCCACATTGAACTTGATTACTGTTGATGAGGAATCTTATATACCACTACTCTGTCAACTTTGCTGTCCCATTTGACACTCTTAGAAATATTGCTTGTTTTTCCTGTTGGTCACAGCTTTAATTTCTTTAATGCCTTGTGCACATTAAAATTAAGTATTACACAAGCAGCACATTGCTTGTGAATCACAGACTAGAAAATCATGTTAAAGAAAATCTTACTGCTACTTGCATCATCTAAAGACTCCTGTTGCGAGATGGAGTTCAATTTTTCAGAGCTCTGTGAAAAGCTTTCTCTCCCATCCTTCAGTATGCATCTCATTATTTAGACTGTCAATCCACTAACACAAAGCTAGATTAAGGTAGGACTGCCCCCACTCATTCCTGCTCTTCCTTCATGTTGCAACAAAATATTTAAGCATCTGCCAAGTTAAATGGACCAAAAAGCCAAGCTGAATGGAAACTAACCTGACATGCTTCATTTTAATCCACAGCAGTTATCCAGTCTGGTTAATTCAATGGCTAGACAAACTGTTATGATGACTCAGGAGGGGGACAACATGGGGAGAACAGTGATTAGCTGAGAGTAGGATGAAAATTAGACTTTTCATCCCTAAACCTATTTAATTCACTAAACAGGCAGAAAAGTAATCAAGTGAACAAGTAGTGTTTCTTGTTTTCTAATTCAGAACACTGTTCAAGAGAGACTCTTCCAAAAAAACACAGTTCCAACAGAGATGGAAAACAGGAGATGAGAACATCCTCATGGCTATAAGCAATAGGGGTTTTAGAAACAAGGATCAATAGAAAGAGTGGCTTCCAGTTCTGATGAAATGTTCCTTTTATATGAAAGAAATTTGTTTTACCATATATTTGCTATTAAAGAACATAGAAAAGTCAACGACTAACTTCATTTTCTTTAAAATATTGTCCTTTTAGAATATCACCTTAGCTTCAGAAGTACAAATGTATTAGCTTTCATTTATCTGTATACAAACGTACATAATTTGTTGCAACAGCTTCTAAAACTTATTTATTGCTTTCAAATCATTAATTGATTCTATTCTTATTTCATCTTTTTTTTTTTTTTTTTTTTTTTTTTTAATTCCTATATTTCTGATTTACTTCTAACGTCTACATTTTTTTTGTAGGCTAAAATCTCGAAGACGTACGAGGAACGGCTGAGGTCACTGGGCCTATTCAGCCTGGAGAAGAGGAGGCTGAGGGGAGACCTCATCGCAGTCTACAACTTCCTCGTAAGGGGTTGTCAAGAGGCAGGAGACCTTTTCTCCATTAACACTAGTGACAGGACCCGCGGGAACGGGGTTAAGCTGAGACAGGGGAAATTTAGGCTGGACGTCAGGAGGGGGTTCTTCACAGAGAGGGTGGTTGCACACTGGAACAGGCTCCCCAGGGAAGTGGTCACTGCACCGAGCCTGTCTGAATTTAAGAAGAGATTGGACTGTGAACTTAGGCACATGATCTGAACTTTTGGGTAGACCTGTGCGGTGTCGAGAGTTGGACTTGATGATCCTTAAGGGTCCCTTCCAACTCAGGATATTCTATGATTCTATGATCTCATTTTCTGACAATCAGTGATTCATCAAGAGGGCATGAATGCTGCCAATTTGTTTGTACAGTATTCATATTTTTTCTTTCAATTGAATATGAAGATTATGTTCTGTTCCACCATGATGGTAGAAGTATGCTTTATGGCTTTATAGTTTTAAAAAGCTTGGAGTCGCATAGTTGCTTAAAATAATTGTACCACTGAATATCACTTAAAGGAATTGATATGACAAATTAAAATACCTTAGTTTGTTTTCTTGCATGCTGAGACCACTTTCCATGAATGACAGTCTATCATGTGTATCTTTATGTGAATGACTTGTCCCCTGGAGGAGCATCCCTCTGTAGCAGCCTCTGTAATCTAAATCTTCATGCACATCAGAGGAGGGGAATTAAAAAAAAAAAAAAAATTAGTAATTTTTGTCTGTTTTGTAAAAAGAGTTTCTAAAAAGTAGTAAATATTTAATCTACAAATACTGTAAGTAATAGGGAAATAATCCTGTTGTTTCCAAAATATTATAAGTAAATAATATGTTCTACATGAAAAGCAGAAACAGAGATCCAACATCACTTTAACTGTTGGAACTTTAAGAGGACCAAGCAAGTCCCCTTTGTCACACGTACTTGGAAACAGATCATTTCACAATTGAAAAAATAAACTAGTGTTGGACTGGGAAGAAAGCAGATCTCAATTTTCCAGTCCAACTCCCGTTCTTAAAGGTCCATATATTTCTCATGTGTCCATGCACAGTGTTCCAAGATTACAATAATTTTTAGTAAAGAATCAGATTTTACTTAACACCATTTTATATTTGCCTAAAACTAGTCTTATTTCAAGTTATCTCTTTGGAAGGGTCTAGTAAATCCCATCTGCAATGAGATATGCAAACTTACATTCTGCATTTTACTTCATAAATCGTCCTAAGAGTTTTCTTGAGAGGAAGATTCATGATCTGGCCCTGAACCTGAGGAAATTTTATTCCTTACTGATTAGAAAAAAATCTGTGCCCATCTCTTCTTTCTCTCTCTCTCTCTCTCTTTTTATTAATGTTCTTGTTATGTATTCAGAACTATGTTGATTTATTTCATCTCACACTATTTACTCACAATTTGGTTAGCTGCCAAAAAAAGTAACATTAGTCATATAAGCTGAAGAAACACTACAGAAAACAGGATACTGTGGTTTTCCAACTGCATAATTTGGAACACCACACATACCTAGACTTGTGCAAAGCACTTGACACTGATCCCCACGCTATCGTTGTCTGTAAATTGGTGAGACATGGATCTGATGGATGGACCACCCGTTAGGTAAAGAATTGGCTGGATGGTCACACTCAAGGAAGTGTGGTCAATGGCTCAATGTCCAGTTGGAGATCACTAACAAGTGTTGTTCCTCAGGGTCAGTATAGGGACTGGTGCTGTTTAACATCTTTGTCAGTTACATGGCCAATAAAATTGATTAAAATTGAATAAAATTGAAAGAAATTGAAATTTAGCAAGTTTGTTGAAGATACCAAACTGTGTGGTGCACTCAACACGCTGGAGGGATAGGATGCCATCCAGAGGGACCTGGGCAGGCTTGAGAGGTGGGACTGTGAGAACCTCATGAGGTTCAACAGGGCCAGGTGCAAGGTCTGCACTGGGCCAGGGCAATCCCAAGCACAAATACAGGTACAAATGAGAAAAAAATATTTTTCAGATGGTTTATACTTTTGACTGCAGAACAAAAGTTCTGTTAACTGAAGAGTCACCTAAAGAAAACTTTTTCTCTCATATTCTATGACCGTTATAATAGTTATCTACTTGTCTTTGTCCAAAACCACAATAGAAACTTATGGTAGAGAGTAAACACTTAATATTTGCTCTCTTTGAGTTATTGAAACAACTATTTTATTTATTTTTTTAACTGGTCTTGTCCCCAGAATACCATAAAGTCTATTGCAGCCTAAGTTGTTCCTATCCTACAAGTACATTTTGGCCAGATCTATATCCTACATACATTGGGTCTCAGAATCTAAGGATATACACAGTACACAAATATAAGTAATCTAAAAGAAAGGTATGTTATGTATTATTCAGCTGTGCAAAACTGCTAACGATAGAAACATTGTGATTCTGTGATTCATTAACCTCCTGTTAGAAATGATTTCTCTTAAGTCCCATGGTTAAGGCTTCTGTTTGTGAACATATGTTGAATGCTTCAGAGATTGAACCCCTAGGGGAAAACTCCAGGTTTAACTGATTTCAACAGCTCCTTGTTTGTGCTTGCATTTCTACTTATAGGGGGAAAAAAAGGTACAAAACACAACCACCTGTTTAAATGCCAGCTTCTCAACTTAGCTGTGCTGTTGCTAGGCAAAGAAGTTCAGATGGACAACCCTAAAGTAAGGTAATTAATCAATAAAACTTATTTAAATGTGTATAAACAGTAATGAATACATCTTGAAGATCATCTAATTCCAACACTCCTGCTATGGGCAGGAATATTTTCCTTTAGATCAGGTTGCACAAAGCCCCATCCAACCTGTATCCCTTATGTATACATATATCCAAATTTTATTACTGTGAATTTGATTATAGAATTTTAAATGAGATCCTCATTTTCCTTAGTAGTCTTTTAATAGAGTTTAGTCTAGATGGCAGTGGTCAAATGAACACCTTACTGCTACCACAAGTAAGGTTAGCTCATACTTTTAGAAAAAAGCATCCATGAACAAACTACACATTAGTTCTAAGCTATATGCATATGCAAACTATGCGTTAAAGCACTTCTCCAACACTACATAGAATGCTTCAAGTCTGCATGAAGCTATATTGTCAGAGAAGCATGTAGGCCTCTAATTTCAACTGAATGCATTACATTGTTCTGCAGATGACGTATCTGGCATTCTCAAATAGGCAACTATCAGGAAAGATGAAGAGAAAATACAGTCTTTAACTTTCCAATGGAATTTGGCCTAACAAAATATTGTACCCATTCTAACAGTCAAAGACAGATTCTCTGAAACTGAAAGTCATTCAACAGAATAAGCAATCAAAATGTAATGACTCAGTTAAACTCCCCGTAGAAGATAAATATGTGTCTTCCTCAATACCTGAGACATAACGCTCTTAAATGCTTCATCCGCACAGAGAACTACGGTGTAACAGTGACCTCTACAGGATTTCTAGGGCACTCAGTGTCTAGAGTTCCAAGGAACGTCTGTATAATATTATTTCTCACAAATTTATTTGTCAAGAGTACAGGAACTTAAAACATGACACTCCTGCTAGGTAGCAGTCTAAAGTCAGTAGCAACCTGAATTTACAGCTTGTAAACATGCAATTAGGGCAAGTTTCTTTAACAGACATCCACCAAGTTTCTATGTAGCAAAACTATGTAAAGAGACATTTTAACCATTTTACTGATTCAAAAAAACGTTCCAAAAAGAACGTGTGGTGCATAGAACATGTCAATTGTACCATGTTTTCTCAATTTATAATAGCTGTTTTACTTTTACTGTACACATTGTCCTTTTCTGTCACCATCTTTATAAACCACAATTTCTTTGTACTACTGTTCTGGTTTTGTACTTAAAGACTGTCTTTTCAAGGTATGTTTACTTTCCATCATGTTTAAAAGAAATAAGCTGGTCTCATAAGTGGGAATAATTTAGGACAAGGCACATATGAATAGCAAGGAAGCAGTTCCTACATACCAACCTCAGTTTTCAGAGGACTGAAAATTATATATGGCTGCTAGAGAAAAAAAAAAAAAAAAAAAAAAAAAAAAAAAAAAAAAAAAAGCACAGAGCATAAATAAGGCTTAAGTTAACTTTTAAAATGCTCTTTTCTTTGCTAAAATAGTACTAGAGTTATGTACACACACACACACACACACACAAGGCCTGTTGGTGACTCAGGAATCCAAAAGAGTTCATAGTTGCACTGTGAAAACGTATACAATCTATCAGATGAATTCTATCAGATGGAGTATCTCTCCTGTTAAGAAAGGCTGAGAGAGCTGGGGATGTTAAGCCTGAAGAAGAGAAGTCTCTGGGGTGACCTCACTGCAGCATTTTGATACTTAAAGGGGACATATTAAAAAAAAAAAAAAAAAAAAAAAAAAAAAGAGAGAGAGAGAGAGCAACTTTTGCTAAGTCAGATAATGATAGGACAAGAAGGAATATTTTTAAACTAAAAGAGGAGAGACAGATTAAATGTTAGGAAGAAATTCTTCACTCGGTGATGAGGCACTGGAGCAGATTGACCAGAGAAGTTGTGGATGTCCCATCCCTGGAGGTGTTAAGACCTCGTTGGACAAGGCCCTAGGCAATCTGATCTAGTAGGCGCCATCCCTGCCCATGGCAGGGGGATTGGAACTAAATGATCTTTAAGGTTCTTTCCAACCCAAGCCCTTCTATGATTCTGTTAACATGAGTTTAGTCAAACATCCAAGATAACTTCTTTGCTCTAATCAGCATTAGCTGTATCAGTGTATTCAATTTTAGACCATGCAATTCAAAATATGAAGTATTTATTATCTAGTAGTGTCTGCTTTAAGGAAGCATATTTCTTTCTGTAGCTCTGCAATCCACATATGAATGAACATTAAACAGCAAAATGATTTGTGTGGCTTCTCATGGGAACTAACTCTGATTCTCTCATTATTTACAAATGTTTCAGTAATTAATAACTGAAAGTCGACAGAAAAATTACCTTTTCACATTCTTTCAGGAACTTAAAGTAGAACAGAATGGTTGGAGAGCTGGTATTGAAAGAAACTTCTTAGTGCATTAAGTTCCTGATTATGATATTTATAGATGTTTCCCCACACCCCCATCTTTAACTCACCAAATGGTAATGCAAAGTAGACATCCAGTAAGATCTCATGTGAAGTTGGTGTTCTTGTGCCTTGAATCTCACTTCCATTTTTTATTATTTCAGAATGCAAAGTCCACCAGGTACCTGGACCTTCCTGGAAAAATATTCTGTAAGATGCCTGCATAGGATTTAATGCATTATCCACTTGTTCCCAAATCAAATTTCCCTTAATTCAATGGGAGGCTGTAACACCAAAAATCTTAGAATCCATTCCAGACAGCATAGACAAATCCATATTAAGATGATAATTATGATGCAAGAATTATAAATATTAAAAGCTACCCTTATGACCAGAGACTTTCAGTTACCCTTTAAACTGGTGTCAAACAAGCACATTTTAGCAAGGCTGAATGGTCAATAACATGCTAATAACCAAAAAAAAAAAAAAAAAAAAAAAAAAAAAAAAAAAAAAAAAGCAGAGCTGAAGCAACTCTCCCTTATATTCTTACAGACCATAGTAGAACTGCAGAGTTGAGATGAACAGGATACATAACTAAGAAAGTTCATCAGTAACCTAATTATAAATGGAGGCTCAGAGAGTCTGAAGAAATTAAGACTTTTACAACCTTGTTTAAAGTTTCTGTGTTAACTGATAAGCCACAATCACCACATCAGCAAGTCATAACTCAACAGCTTGGGGCCTCAGTGGTTCTTGGCAACTGTGAAACGGAGCAACTTCTAATTTAAACAGGAGTTACTTGCTCTATACCCATCCTCTCAAGAATCAAAATGTCATTTCAATGTATATATGAATTAGTTCCTACAAAGAAATGGCTATGGAGACTGAAGGGATATGTTATAAGGAAGAGATTTTCTGATTTCCTCTCCATTTACTCCATTATCCAATTTACTTTATCAATTGCATTTTAAAAGAATAAATAAAGAGGGGCAGATAGATTACAAGGCAAACATTTTTATTTGCAAAGAAAAGGTGAAGTGGAACTCTCAAATGATAGACTAAATCAATCTTCCTAAATTCAGAGTGGTTTTTTTTTTTTGTTTGTTTGTTTGTTTATATATATATATATATAGACCCCATGAACTATGTGGATGAAACAGATGGGTGTGAGAATCGTTGAGTATTAGAATAAGGCATCTCTTCTAACTTTTTCACACTTCAGACTGTTTCACAGTTCTTGCACATTACTTCAATGCTTCCATGCTCCTGAAAATCCTTTTTCTTGATTTTCTAGCCTGAGAACAACCACACTTACTCTGGTGGCTAACTGCGACTATGTTGAATATTTCATAACTCTTGGGATCTACCCGTTTTCTCCACTCATCCTTCTGTGTTCTCATTGTACTATTTCTTTCTTCATTACCACAGAGCAAATTTGTGTTTTCCTCTTTGACACAGCAGCCAATTCCCTTGAGATAGAATAAGTTTTTTTTTTTTTTTTCTTTTCTTTTCTCTCCCACATTTTAATAGAGATTTACCCAAAGTCACACTATGAAGAGCCAAGGCCAAGAACCACAATTTGAAATTCCCTGGCTCAAAACCCATAAACTGAACCATCTCTGCTTCTCTAATAATTAGAGTACAAATGAACTCTAACCTACTTACTGAATTATACCTGACTCAGTGTGTGAGCCAGTTCTCCAGGGTATACATGGCTAATTGACATCAGTTGTCACTGAGTCACATGTGCACTATGCCTCAGTATTACACACTGAAGCAACTGAGATTATAAATTTACATCAATTATAAGTGTCATTACACTAGTCTGGGAGACTAAAAATTAGAAATTCATTAAGTTTTACTCATTTGCGTTATATTTCCACAGAAGGTCGACTTACATCTGTTGCATGCTCCACAGCTGCAAGGGGAATCCATAAAATTCCTAAAATGCTATCCCAGAGCAAGCCTTTCTTCCATAGCTCTATAGTGAAGCCCTTTTCATCAGCACTGATTTCACTAAAAACAATGAATACACAAATCATTAAACTGAAAATACAGGCTCATCTACTCCATCATAACACAGAGTTAGTGATTTACAGTATATACAGAGGGGTACGATATACAGCACAGTATAGTCATAAAATGCAAAATAGAGTCATGATGTAGACATTAGACTGGACATTGTTCAAAACTACTTTTTACAAATGGATGAGGACAATTCTGCTGGAAATATGTGGCACAATTGCCAGTCATCAGTAGCCTTATTCTGCTACATGATTTGGAACTACTGGATATAACCCAAAAAGAATACAGGACCAGGAAGTGCATTTAGCTCAGGTTCTTCTGAGCAGCTTCTGCATATGAGTTTTCCAGTAGCCTCCACAGGACACTAGTTTCCTCAAGACAGCCCTAAAGAATCTGCATTCTCAAGATCCACCAAAACTAATATAAGTGCAGGAGTAAGATAAAATAGCTGATCTTTGGTAGGTGAGTTCTTCAGTGAAAGTAGGATTCACGATCATTTTTAACATAAAACTCATAGGAATATTCTTAATGAATTAAGGGTTGACAATGTTGCCCATGATGTTGCACACACTGTCAATCCATATGGACCATCAGCTTCAGCTAAGAGTAATTTACAGTGGTATGGGAAAAAATTACATCTTCCCTCATAACAGCAAACAAAAGCAAAAACATCCCAAAGAGAAGGAACAGAAACAATCTCCTACAGGGAAGTAAGTCAGTTCCTAGTATCTTGTTTTCATGGTAAAAAAGACAAGAATAAAAGATATTTGGAACTTATTGCCATCATCAGAATTGAGAAGTTGCACTGTAGAACAATGCAATGTACAACAGATACAATGGCAAAACTGCTCTCAACTTCAAGAGTTGCTGCTCCTATCTCTATAGTTGCTGCTCCTATCTCTTTTTATTCTATTTATAAGATGCACACACTTTATTACTAGCTGGTTTTGAATGTGAGCCAAAACAACAACAACAACAAAAACATAGCACAACCTTATTTTGCAGGATTTTAAAGCTAAATTTTAGCAGGACATATGACTCACCCATGACATTGAACTAAAATTGTGAGAAGTGTAAATTATTTCCTCATAGTATCTGTCATTTCTTTATATTTTAATATAAACAATTACATACCAGCTCTGTAAATATGAATAAAGTAGGCATTGTCTGCTGCTGTGACTGATGGTATGTAGTCTCTGTTGGAATTAAATTTACTTAGTAAAAGTAATCTGATTTGTGTGGTGTATTACTATATATTTATAGGTATCAGGAAAACAGCAAATGAAATCTGAGAAGAGCAAAGGGTGCCACTCTTGAGACGAGTACTGAACTCACCATATCATGCTGTTGTCAAAAACACTGTGTTGGATGCCTCAATGTCTAATTTTCTACTGCACTCGTGCAGTTAAATAGGTAGAGAGATTTTTGTAGAGAGCTTGACTCTTTACAAATATGTTAAGGAACGAGTGAAACCTGCATATTCAGAACTTAAAGTTTTTGTTTTTGTTGTTTGTTTTGTAAGAAATGAGTTAGCAGTGCAATGGAATAGGTTCGTCCTCATCCCCCACCCCACCCCCAACTGTACTATAACAGGCAGAAAGGGAGAGTCCTTATAAAATAGACAACAGCATGACTTTATAGTACAAAGTCTATATAAGTGTATTTTTATAGTACTTTTTAAACATTTGTCAGGTTATAAATTTAAGCAGTAGATAGAGCTACAGCAGGCATGTAAATTATTTCCTCCAACTTCTAATTAGATTTGGTTGTTTCAGTGCATGCTGGCAAATTGGTTTATGGTTATATTAGTAATAAACTGGAAACTTAAAAATAATCCTAATAAATTGCTCATTCTCATTGATGTCATAGAACACTCATTTATGTACATTATGAATGAAAGCAAAGCAAATATAAAACAAAAAAAAATGATGTTCTAACACATTTTTCAGGAAAATTTAAAGGACATGTTACATTTTAGGTTATTTTTAATTGCCTCCTTCACTCAAAGGTGATGAATAGGGTAATTGCTGAAATTTACCTGTTGATCTTCCTGATACACTATTACCTTGCCACCCAATACTCTCCCAGTGTTTTATAAAACTTTTATGTCCAGATTAATAAAGTGTCAGAAAATCATATTGACACAACGTTAGTGTACGTTAGAAAATGAGAATCTTTTTCAACAAGCTACAGTTGCAGTATAACTTTATAAAGGCTAGATATTCATATTGATATTAATTTTTCTCATTATTTTCGAAGACAGATAAGCTACTCCAGTTTGGATAATTTAAGATGCAGCTCTGAACAGTCTGCTAGAAAAACCTGATGACTGGGAAGCAGAGGAGGAATTAGCCCCAGATTAAGATTAGTTTTACATGGTTGGAAGCCAGCCTTTTTGAATACCTCTTTGATATTCCATTACTCTAACCATAAAATGTCATGCAAAGAAGGTGTAAATATTGGCTTAATGTAAATAAAAACTGTTCCATCTTAGTCTTCAATTAAAGCAAGCTGATATTCTGTAACAGTTCTCAGTTGCATGACATCAGGAAAAAACTTCAAATTTAATAACTCCAGGATAAAATTCCAATGAAGCTAAGGACATCAAGTGAGAGTAAAAGCACTATGAAATAATATTGATTTACATGAAATATCTGTGAAGCAGAAGAAAAAAAGGATGGAGATTTTAGCAATGTCACCGTTAATATAGAATAAAATTAAATTTTATTGGGTTACTCCAAATAATGTTACATGTAGAGCCTGTCAAAAGATACTTATAGTTTTTAATAATCAGTAAATAGAGTAAAAAATTTCAAAATATTCTATGACAAAACACAAAAACATTTGGATAAAATA
This sequence comes from Oxyura jamaicensis, assembly GCF_011077185.1. Taxonomy (NCBI): domain Eukaryota; kingdom Metazoa; phylum Chordata; class Aves; order Anseriformes; family Anatidae; genus Oxyura; species Oxyura jamaicensis. The sequence continues at coordinate 2,721,630 of NC_048902.1, read as the reverse complement.
TGTGAGAACAACTTTAAAGAATAAAGCCAAATAGTGTTTAATTCTGTAAAAATATTTCAACCAACTCTACCCTATCAGTTTCCACAAAGAGCATGTGGTGACAAAGATTTATGCAGGGAGAAAGGAGGGAATAAAAAGCACGGGAGAATGGACAGAAAAATAGTAGTAAATGCATATTTATTGTTCTTAAATACTGAGATAGTGGGGTAGCCTCATTAACTGCTTTGAAATTTTCAGTTAAAAGTAGGTTTCATCAAAATGTCAGTCAGTGTGTACATGCTTGGACCTTCTTGGGCAGTGAGATTCTAGAAGCTATATAAGGTTTTGGAGAAAAGAGAACAAAAATGAATAACAAGATGGAGACGAGTTAAGAAGACAAAGATATACAGAATGAAATGAAAAATGATACAGGTCAGTAAAGAAACTACCTACATATGCTGTTAAATATATTAAATGGAAAGAACACGTGAATCACAGAAGGAAATATGAGAAAAATAGAAATCAAGTTACATGAGAATCAATTTGAGATGTCTTACTTCTTATTCCTGTATTCCTAAAATATGGCACAGAATTAAAGAACCTAGAGACAAATATTTTCTTTCACTTGTTGGCTGCTGGCCTTTATCTGTTATGTGGCTGAATAACTTTGCTTTGTTCCTTAGAACTTGCCTGGCACCTTCTCTGAGCTGGGTAATTTTTCCTTTGCTTTTGCTGATTGTATGATGTCTCAGATATTATCAACTGTTCTAAACTATCCTATCCAAATACAGCAAAGATGCAAAACAGCCAGTTGATATGAATCTGCTGTTACTTACAACATGAAGTCCTGTTCCCAGGAAGGTTCACTTCCTCTTCTGTCTATTGTAGTGCTTTTCAAATTATGGACTTTCAAAACAACATAGGTATTGAATGCATCTGAAAAAGTAGTAACAAGAACATTTAGTTACAGACCTATTTATTTTTCTTCTAGAAGACATTCAGCTCCAAGGTTATAGAGGTTTAACTCTTAAATCATCAAACATTCAAAGATGCCTCTCAAATATGTGGATTTGAACAAGGAAATCCATATTAATTATGAGATTATAACAGGAAAATCCCTGTACATTACAGGTAGGAGAGAACATAATCCTACACGTGAACAAGTATTTTAGGGGATCAGCTTCCAGATATGTCTTCTCATATTACTTATCAGTTTCTCCGTTAGATTTTACATGAAACCAACTTGCATACCCTCTGCAAATTTTCTTTGGCTTTCAAGTGATATTGTAATGGGGAATAGCTATTTAACTTATGTGCAATTAATGTGAGACCACAAACTTGTAGCAATGCAATTCCATCACATCTTTTGTCTGTGGATCTAGTTTTGTCTGTAGTTGCGACTGCAAACCGGTCTTCAAGTGCTGTCCCCAACTGAACTCACTCTGGTAAATATTATTGCAAATGCACTGAATTAATATTTTTAAAATAGGACCTGAACAGCAGAAATAATAGAACTGAAAATTTTTCAAACTGCCTGAAAATATCACTGAAAAAAGCAAAAGAACTACTCTGCCTTTTAGGGCCCATTTTGGTTTAACCCCAACAGGCAGCTAGGCACAACATAGCTGCTCTCATCCCCCATGGTGTGATGTGGAGGAAAAACAGAAAGGTAAGTGAGAAAACTCATTGACTTGAGATAAAGACTGTGAGAAAAATCTCAAATAATTTTCTTCAGACAGGATCTTCTGTGAAGCTATTTTATTCACAATTGCAATGGAGGGCGTCCTGTCAATCAGGAGCACATTTTAGTAAACAAAGCATAACCTTTTATTCCCTATTACCCAACGCGTGATCACCTCCCCTGTTTCCTTATTGGCTGAGTGCTACAGGTTCACAAGCTACTCGACAATCCTCTATACCATATATGTACAATTTTTCTGTTTTTCAGCCCTTTAATTTCTCCTTTCTTATGTTTTGAGAACTTGTGATCTTTGTTTTACTGTTCTCACACTGCTCATCCTCTTTTTCTCAAGCTTCCACCTTATTTTGGAACAGTGAGGCCTTCTACTGTCTACTTATCTCCTTCGCATTTCTCCTTATTATGACTACACAACTACCTTGGAATACAGAAAAATAATTCTCTACTGCAAAAACACAATTTTGTTTCTCACAAAGACAGCTTGAGACAAAGACAGCTACAGGTCAAGCAAAAGCATTGCAAACAAGCAAAGCAAAAGAAGGAATTTGTTCACTACTTCCTATCAGTAGGCTGATGTTCAGTCACTTCTAGGTAAGCAAGACTCATGGATAACAGTTTCTTGGGAAGACAAATGCTATAAGTCTGAATGTCCAGCCCCTTCCTCTTTCTTTACCCTGGCTTTTATTGCTGAGCTGGATATATGTTATAGAACATCCCTTTGGTCATTTTGGGTCAGCTGTGTTGGCTGTGTCCCTCTCCACTTCTTGTGCACCTCCAGCCTCTTTGCTGTCAGGGCAGCAGGAGAAGCAGAAAAGTCCAAGTCTGTGTAAGCACTGTTCTGCAATGACTGAAATATAGCTGTGTTATCACCACTATTCCCATCAAAAATCCAAGACAGAAATAAAAACAGTGACCAGTGTTGTTTTCTATAAGACACCAATCTCCTCAAATACATCTTTGTTCTTACTTTGAACAAAATATTGACAAAGTCAATATTTAGAAGTCAGATTTAGAAGTCTTTTGGCTTGTTTTTGAAAAATTGTGTTAACGTATGATTCACCGTGTCCTAGTAATCTTCCTGCTTACCTGAGTCAAAAGGTGAAATTTTGTGTTTTATAGTTAGAAAATAGTCATTTCTGGTTTGGAGACTTGCAGCTTAAGTTGTGAGAAATTTTCAAAACAGATTTCCGTTATAATCACTTGTCTGAAAAATAGCAACCTAAAGCCTTTAATTCCAACCATTTGGAGCACCTGCATCTATTTCTAAATGTAAATCAAAAACACAACCTCACCCAAAGTTAAAACTCACTACTTTAAAGGAATACAAATGGTAAGATAGAATAATGAATTAAATTACTACTGAAAACAGTAGCAAATCCTGATTACTTTCCATCTTTCCCCAGGTCCATATCTAGAATAAGAACTAAAGAATTTTCAGTGTCTGTATTATCATTGTTTTCTCTTGCCTGGAACTTTGTAATCTGCCTTTTAAAACTGCTATTTCACCAGGAGTTCCTTGACCTTTTTAGATTTTCCCTGTATCTAGATGTTACCCGCCAGCACTTTACTATTATTTAACCTTCTTCTGCAGATTTCTTTGGAGCTATATCAAGTAACAAAATGTAAAAGCTATCTTCCAAACAAGCAGATATGTAACCTCCTGAAAGAGTAACTGCCAAAAGTGAATGTTACTCAGCTAGTCTGGTAGTATAAAGGAGATGTAGATTTTGTAAAGGAAAAATAAAAAATAAAAAAATGTTTCCACAAAGCCATTACTGCAACTCCCAACTTTTTGGTTGTCAAAAATGGGGGTGTCTGGTGCAATGCTGTGCAGGAAAAGGAAGAGCAGCTTGTGCCTTTGCTCATATTTTTAACTTTCAATGCAAAACAGAGAAAAGCATCTTTATGGCAATTTACACAGAGGAGCAAATCAGGAGAATCTAAGAGTTTTGAGAAACATAGGGCGATGTCAGCACCATACTCAGTCACCATCTGCATAAATTTCTACCCCCAAAGACCAATTATCAGAGAATACACCATTCATTTAACAAGTCTTCTACAGAATAAGGTAATTGTGTAAAGATATTAACTTGTATCAATTAATCCAGTTTGACAATCATTTGTCACCTCTGAGCACAAATAAAAGATCTGCTGAACACCACAGAACAGTTTGATTGTATGAGCATATTAATGAAGTTTCTTCTGTCTGTACTTGATACACATACTCAGAGCATACTGTGAAGAACAGCTACTTCAAATTTGAAGAATCAAGATCCCAGAAAGCAGCTTAACCTGTGCTACTTCAGGTTAACTTTCTTTAATCCAGTTAACTTTGAACAACTTGCAGGGGTCACTTAAACATATTAACCAGACAACTGCTGGCATATTGTTGCACTGATTAGGTTCTAGTTCTCAGGAGAAGCTGCTATAATGATTTATTCATATCTTGAAGAATCTAAAAAAATCTAGTTTACCGATATGTGAGAAATCTCTGGCTAAGTTTGGATATATATTTCCAAATATATATATATATTTCCTATTTCTTGCCTAAATCTTGGTCCTAGAGGCAGATTTAGAGCATCCTGTGCAGCTTGATTTTGCTCATGTTTATTGACTAGGGCCTATACTTGACCTACATAACTGCTCATCGGTTAGGTATGTCCTCCCACCTGCTTTTTCCTCACTGGGAAAATTCAGACACTCCTCCACCTGGGAAGCTAAAACACTGCACTCTTTGTAATAAAAGTTTCTCTTGACCCATGTATTTAGGTCAAGTTGTGTAAAATTGCTTTTAATTGGAAATATCTTTAACACTTGTTTGAGAGACAATAACAATTAGCAGCTGAAAATAACAGACTAAGAGTCTAATCTTTTTTGTTAATTTGATCTTTAGAACACTTCCTCATTTGTTTGGTGAGGAACTCTTGATGACATGCATATTAGTCTTCCCAGGTTTAAATGATTTGTTATGATACACACGTGCATTTTCAAGGAAAATAAAATAAAGCACAAATGAAAAGGGAAATCAGACTTACCAGCTGCTTTATCCAGCCTTCCTTTTTTCACTATAAAAAAATGAAATAATTGTATTCATATCATACAATGACAGCATTTACCAAAAAATTATTAAAAATCTAAGGGATTTCAGTGGTTTTAAAAAAAAAAAACCATAAGCAAAAATGAAAGCATCACTCTTACAAATGTAAAGACCATTGTGATAATATCATTTCTTACAATAAATTGGGAAAAATGTAGAAAGTTTTTACAGCTTACAGAAACTTAGTAAAAACTTGGATACAATACAAAGGGCAGAACAGAAACAAGGTAACTAGGGAGGATCACATACTAGCCATCACTTCATAATGCTAGTTCAAAATCCTTCTCAACAACAGAAGTTACAGAAGGCAGTTACAGTTCACAGTTCACATAATCTAGTGTCTAGAATCCTATAGATTATTTTTTTTAAAATATGTATATAGTATTTACCTATTAGAAAAGACACGCTGTAGTAAACACCTTACCAAGTTAACATTTCAAATCCTGACTTTTTACAGGTTTTAAATTCCACTCTGTAGTGTAACTTCCATTGTGGAAGAATACCCTGGAGCCAATAGGATTGTGATTCATATAGATTTTCCTAAGTATGATAAGCTGGTCATTATCTTAGATTGCATATGACTATTAAACATCATTAAATTTAAACTTCTAAACAAGATGATTATTTTTTCCTGGCATATCACTGCATATAAGACAGTTCAGTTCAATTTGAATGAAACACTGCAGCCCAACAAAAATTAAGCCTGCTTTAAGAGTATATTTATGCAAATTATGTATTTCACTGTTACACTTATAACCTAGAAAATGCCAATAAATAAGAAAAACAGCAAAACTTCAAGTCCATAGCTTTACGTGACAAAGGTTCCTATAGCTTACCATTCTCTTCTGACTCCCTCCCCACTTGCCTGTTGTCTACCCTCTTTTTCTTTATTCTTGCTTTCACTTGTCCCTAAACATTCTTCAGTATTCTGTGGAGTGGCATTACATTTGGAGAATGTCTATCTGACAACTTGGGTAATTCCACTGTGTTTTACATTCTGAGAAAACTTTAGATTTCAAGGAAAATAGGGAGAGACCATCAAACTGTTGCTCCAAATACTGCCGCAGCTCAGCTGCACTGCAAAAGTGCAGAATTTACACACTGTTCTTGCTAGACTTCAATTGAAGGAAGCACTACAAGAAATACTCCCAATCACTTAAACCACTAATAAGCATTTACAGTCTACGAAGATGCTTCTAATAATCACCTACTAAACGTTACATTATTGAAGGAGCCTGTAATAGAAAAACCTACCTTTTATAGAGAGAAGTTCCATTCCAGTAGAAAGATGATGTTAAAGGAAAAATTATTTATTTTATTTTTTCTTTACAAAAGGAAGAGAGAAAGTTTGGCTTGGTGGAGATTAAATCACTCTCTACCTCTTGTTTCTTCACTGCAGGCATGTGTTTCACTTTTCCTACGTGCTCCTCCCATGTTTTACATGGAGGAAAGCCAGCCAATTAAAGGACCAATTACAAAGAAAGACAAATGACAAATTCTTTCTGCTTCAATAAACGCCCAGAAATGGAAAAAGAAAGGAGAAATATTACAATTGTTTCCTCACCCTCATTTCCTCAACTTCTATCTGCTGTATGCAGCTGTCTCTAGTCTAAATAACATTCCCGAATGCCATCTTCATCTGGCAATAACAACCACTGCAGCTATTTTATTAGCAACATACTTTGTTATTTCTTAACCTTACATTTTAATATTTTCAAAACACTGGAAGTGGAATACAGAAGGTTTGATCTTTTACACATGGATTCCCACAGTCAGAACTTTTATTTTACTGTATTAGCTATAGCTAAGCACGAATAGGCTTAACTTTCTAAAACAAATACCAATATTACAGACCAAAACAAGCTGCATTTTAATATACTACATGAACTTCTAACTTTGTTGCTCAACTTTATTTTTCACATGGTCCTGCACCTGGGGCACAACAACCCCAAGCAGCGCTACAGGCTGGGAGATGTGTGGTTAGAAAGCTGCCAGGCAGAGAAGGACCTGGGAGTAGTGGTTGACAGTCGGCTGAATATGAGCCAGCAGTGTGCTCAGGCGGCCAAGAAGGCCAACAGCATCCTGGCTTGCATATGAAACAGCGTGGCCAGCAGGGCCAGGGAAGTGATTGTCCCCCTGTACTCGGCTCTGGTGAGGCCACACCTTGAGTACTGTGTTCAGTTTTGGGCCCCTCACTACAAGAAGGACATGGAGGTGCTTGAGAGAGTCCAGAGAAGGGCAACGAAGCTGGTGAAAGGTCTGGAGAACAAGTCTTAGGAGGAGTGGCTGAGGGAGCTGGGATTGTTCAGTCTGGAGAAGAGGAGGCTCAGGGGCGACCTTATTGTACTCTACAGGTACCTGAAGGGAGGATGTAGCGAGTTGGGGGTTGGTCTATTCTCCCACGTGCCTGGTGACAGGATGAGGGGGTATGGGCTAAAGTTGCACCAGGGGAGGTTTAGGTTGGATATTAGGAAGAACTTCTTTACCGAAAGGGTTGTTAGACACTGGAACGGGCTGCCCAGGGAAGTGGTTGAGTCACCATCCCTGGAGGTCTTTAAAAGACGTTTAGATGTAGAGCTTAGGGATACGGTTTAGTGGAGGACTTGTTAATGTTAAGTCAGAGGTTGGACTTGGTGATCTTGGAGGTCTCTTCCAACCTAGATGATTCTGTGATACTCTTGCAACATTAAAATATTTTGCAACAATACTCAAAACACTGAAATCACTAAGAACTGTGACATTTATGACTACTTGTTCAGATTAGTTGGGTTATGTTTTTGTGTGTGTGAGTGTGTGTGTCTAAGTATATATTTCCCACAGACAAGCAATATCTTAAAGTTTTCACTCTCCATCATATTAAAATTTAGCTTTTGATCTTGGGTCTTAAATTCAGAGAGGAAGAGTGTCCTCAGAAGAGAGGAGGGGGGCGTAGACCTTTTGAGTTCAGTTTCTGCTGAGATGCTGTCTGCATTTCAATGAAAGGTGAGGACAGTTCAAAAGAGTTTAATGATGGGAATGTTTAATACGGAAAAGAGAAAAAAGCAGGTTGGGGGGGGGGGGGGAAGGGAGGTAGAATTTATCAGTATTTTTAAATATCTGATGGGAGGTGTAAACCAGATTCTCCTCTTATTGCCTAATAACCAGATTCTCCTGTTATTGCCTAATAACAGGACAAGAGACTGTAGCCACAAATTGAAATTCAATATATCATATACACATTAAAAAAATCATGAAAATCATGAGAGCAGTTTAACCCTGAAATATAGGCTGGCCAGAAAGAATGTAGAGTTTCCACCTTTAGAGATACTCAAAACGTGTGCACAATCCCTGATCCTATTGGAGCAGAAATGTTAAGAGTAAGCTGTTTCAAGATCTGTCTTCCAACCTCAACAATTCTCTGATACAGTGGCCTAAACTGTGTTTAGTATGACAAAATTCAGTGCAGAATTTTATGGAATCTGCGATCACACTGCAGGATGTGCACAGCCTTTATGGGAGGGCAGGGGTACCACAGAAGCGTCAAGTATTTGTTTTAGGATCATGCAACTACGTGATAATGTAAAGTTAATTATTTTTCAATTTTGCATTTTAGAATAATATGCTTGCACTTATCTTCTGAATTCTATTTATTCTGAAGAAGTCTCCCAGAGCTAGATTCCCACCTTACGCAAACAATGCAGTTTCACTGAACTTAACAGATCTAGTCTAGTGTTAACTGGCTGAAAATCTAATCCTGAGCTTTTATATGGGTCAAAATTTAGAAATGTTTACTCAGAACAGAGGTATGATCACTGTTCCCAAGGTTCAGTACAGAGTCTACAATAAGTCTTCACACAAGTCAAAGTCACACAATGTCATCTTTGTATCCTTCTGAATCTGTGCAAACTCGCCTCCTCTTCCCTTCACTCACTTTCTTAGCTATCACAGCCCTTGGTGTGGCATACTGTGACTCTCTTATTCTCAGATGGCGTCTCTCTGCAGCACCCTCAAATATACTTTTCAAAGCAGAATTGTTTTTTTTTTTTTTGCACAACTGCATTTGGCATTTGACAATCACCCACTCATTTTGATATGACTAAAGTGATCATGCAGTTTTCTTATAGCAGTGCTAGTCATTTTTATTCCCATTTGAAGATTAAGACGATGCTTACAAAAAAAAAAAAAAAAAGGAAAATTATGGTTTTATGGTTCGCATATATATTTTTTAAATGTTCTGCCAAATTTTTCCTTCTACAGAGCACAAATATAGGCATATAATTTCAAGCACACAAAAAACACAAAGGATCAACGCAAGCTAGTCTACATTTCCAGCTGGAAAATGATAACTGTGGATTGAGAATAGCATATGTGCAAGTGCTTTCTCACTTGGAAAAATAATTATATTTAACAACAACAACAAAGCACTTAGCTTGAAAAAGCTGTTAGGACAGTGGCTAAGTGGCTATAGAGATGAGAATAGAAGCTGCAGTACAAGAAGCATGTTTCACTAGCTAATATTTTCAGTAACTCCAAATACCTTATTAGCCATGCCTTCCCCAATGTTTTCCTCCTCCATTTTATCATTTCTTATTTAATGCCTGATATTTTACTACATACATATACTACATATATACACATATATACATATGTATATATTTATATACATATATACACATATATATACTACATATATATTTACATATATGTACTGTAAGCTGACTTTAGTTAAAATGTCCCAATATTGCAGATCCATATGAAGAATCAAGAATTCAGGAAGACATTAAAAGAATGAATAGAATTGTCTTGTGTTTCTAGCTAAAATGTATAAAAACTGTCTATATTTCCACCCCATTTCAATAGCAGAGAATAATAAGGTACAGTGCTTTGTTTAAAGATGTGTCACTTGATACTTTGCATTGTTGAGTGTTCTGCTTCTGAAAGATGTATGTAAATCTGTTTTGTTTTTAAAAGAGTTATATTTCCTTCTTCGTGATTACATAACATTAGCAAATCGAAACCTTCAAGCATCAAAAGCAAAGAGATTTCAGTCTTATGATTTACCTACTTGGCATCAAAACTACACATTGTTCTTCGCAGGAAGTTCTTCCTCTACAGGATACTTGTAATGCAACAAATATGGTCCTGAACACATAGTTTCTAATATAGTAAGTTGCAGAGAGAAAAAGGAACAAAGCATGATTAAATACTGATTGCAAAAACATATGAAAAATAACCTCTCAATTCTCACAGAAGAATGAAAACAGACTATTATGATTAAGAATTCTTAGTTATAAGAAAGAATATTAAAAAGAGTACAAAGACGAATTTTTAGCTAAATTTCAGTTATTATTAGAAGTATGGAGTATAGAAGTTTCCTTGCATAATTTACATTTCTATCTGAATATTATGGAGCAACCTTTTATTCTGACATGTTTATAAAGAACATTTGTCTTTGGAACTTCAGCATTTAATCTTTCTTTCTACTGAAATTCCCCCTTGAGAAGAGAGGGAATCTGCTCCTTTACAAATTAATGTGATGACTGAATTTTTCGGCTTATTAACTTTGATCAGTATCTCCTTAGTATCTTCCTAGCATATGAAGCAATACACCAATCACCTCAAAAGATGAGGAGATAAACTGGGGTTTTGGCCTTTCCTTTGAAATCAAGCATTGACTTAAAATAAAATCTAGCGTGAGCAGATTTTTTGTCTATTATGGGAAAATTACACATTCATCAGATCAAATTCAAAAGACAGATATATCATCTTTATTGTGATCATAAAACTAAGCTGAAAACAATGAGGAATTCAACCAAGAGTAAGAAAAATCAGGTTTTCTAGAGTTCTTTTCTACCTTTCAGAAACAGATTCTACATTCCCAGGTAATTACTAATAATTTTCAGGAGATGCCATAAGTGATAGAATGTAGAAACAATGAATTCTAACAAAATATGCTATCAAGAGATGTATCAAAACAACAGGATAAGCAGAAAACCAGTCAGCTGATTTCTGAGCAGAAACTATGAAGCAATATTGAAGATAGGAACTACAAATTAGACCAGCCTGTTCCCTGACTCCTGAAGACAGGCATAAATATGGCTAGGGATAACTGGTGATGTGTTCTGGGCTTCACAACGATCATCTTGATAGTGATCCATTCTATTTACCCTTTTCTGAATGGAAACAAATAAATGGTTTTCCTTACAAACATTTCATGTTGTTAACCAAGTATACAGATACAAATTTTATTGAAATATCTATTCACTAAAGTTTTGGAGATTAATAACAAGAAGTCAAATCACAGTAATAAAAAAGTCCTGAAGTTTTAACACATATGCAAAAAGATGTCTTAGATTTGTATTCAATCTGTCATATACTTTGTAGTCACAGGAGCTAGTAGGTTACGAGGCTAGAAGTAGTTTTATCTGGGAGTTTTTCCTCCCATTCTATTGATGCAAAGTGGTATTTCAAGTAGAAATAAGGTAGGTGCCCATAGATTTCTGAGTTTCTGAATAACTGAACACCTAAAAACAACAAAGTTTTATCATTAACTTTAATTTAGGAGAAAGCTAAATGGATGAGTAAGCCCAGATAAAACATACAGATTTATGTACGAATTTTGCTTGTTAATCTACATTTTTCCTTCCTTAACTACCATTCCATGATGATTGAAAACTATCACCTATTTATGAAACTACATCTGGAATTAACATCTGTACAGTGCTTCAGGATCTTCTCATGAAGAACGCTATTAAAACAGAAACATTTTATTTTACATAAATAAATACTGAATACATACAAATCAAGCCTCGCACCACTATACTGAGAAAAGGATCACATACTTCTGATTACATTCCCTAAGTTTAGGTACTATTCTGACCTATGACCTCTGCCTCATCATTTGAGCAACTGAGGTCATATGGCCCAGAAGGCCTTTGTATAGATGGATCAGAAAAGGCTATGTTAACACAAAGAAATATAAAGCTCAAAACAAACAAGAGCCCAACTTATTTAGTATTCAGCATCTATTTTTAAGTTAACCATGACTATCTAAAGTTTTTATTTTGTTGCTAGCAGCTCTGCTCCTTCGTGTGATTTGTATAGAATTGATTGCTCCTAATTCAAATTCATCTGTGCTCATTATAATTAAGGAAGAATAAGGGTTTCCAAATAAGCTTTGCTCACAAGCAGCCCAAACTCTTCTGCTCAGTCAGTGATTGTTAAAAATACAGGTCTGTTCCCTAGAAAAGGAAATGTTTTCCAGTCTCTTGCATCTCTGTTCCACACATTCACATGCACACACACTTGCTACCTTCATGACTGCTTTTATTGTAGAGACACCTAGTGGAAATTCTGATTTGTTGTGGAGGACAGCAATGCCTGCTCATTCCCAAGTGGTTTTCAGTTGTATTCAGACATATTTACCTCTTTAAACACAATAAATATTTGTCTTGTCACACATACACAAACAAAAAACTAAAATACAGTGCAGTATTTCATACTACATGTGAAAAGTTTGGGATGGAAAAAAAATGTCATTTTTTTCTTAAGTACACACCCAAAGAAAAGAGTAAACATATCTAGTTTTTAATTTTGTTTTAATGACTATAAAAATAGTACCTTGTTTTTATAAAATTTCTTTCTTCGGGACATGGAAGATTATTCATCTTATTCACCAGATTTGGTAATTTTGTCTCTGTATCTCTTCCTAATTATAGATCTGAAATGGGTGCTTATTTTGTCCCCATCGTTTCTATACATACAATCATCCTGATGAATTTGAGATTCAGTGGAGTGTTTGGACCTAGCTAGCTTTCTTTGTGTCAGTGGAATTGTTCTATACGTAAAAAGGTACACCCTTAAGAGAGGAGGAAAAAAAGGTTTCTAGGCAAACAGATAAAAATATGAGTCTTCACTTGACTATCCTGTCATTTAGCAGAATGTTTTCTAACCCAGTCAACCCTGGTAAGTCTCAGGAGCCTAAAATCAGTTGCATGTGTTGCAGATTTCACATTCATGCTATTAAGCATGGAAAATTTTTCAACGCATTGGGACATTCAATGGCTCCATTTAATCTGTATGGGCTCTTGACTTCTCTTTAAAGCTGTAATCTTCTCTTCAACTTGCTTTAAAATATTAGTATTAAAAGAAAAGCAGTGGAACTATAGATAAGTATTTATATCCTGTGTCTGTTTGGAAATATAGCCATATCTTATGTTCATGAATGTTCCCTCTAAAATCAGTATTTCTAAATATCTGTAATAGCTCAGCAGTTCCAGACTTTTTTTTTTTTTTTAAAAATCACTTTGTGTCCTAAAGTCACATTAAAAACAAATTTCCCAGAAACCAAGAGATTTCCTGTCACACTTCTGCAGAAAGACAGTGCAAATAATTTTTTTTCCTCATGGTTTCTCGCATCCCAGGAAAGTGAGAAGCTCCTCGAAACAAATACAGCTCTCATAATTGCCCACATTATAAAACCTTAGAGGAGCAAGACTACAGGAAAAGGTATGGTTATGTTGTTTATTTAAAGGAATTTTTAAATTGGGAAAACTTGTCTCAAAATTTTCATATTGTTTACCATGATAGAGATAAGCATTCCACATTTTTCCTGAGAAACAACAACACAACTTGCAAAAACTAAATCCATTTTGTACAGATAAACTTACAAGGCAAAGCATAAAAATAATTATGGAAATATATATTTTTTTAATAGTTATGAGATGAAAAAAAAGCTAAGAAGGGTGCTTCTACAAGCTTAATCTAGTTCAATATCAATTCCACAATAACAAATCCCATTTCCACATTCTCAGGAAAATTAAGCAATTAGCGTCTTTTTTCTCCATGCTTTCCTCTGGCTCCCTCTAGCGTCTCAGAGTGTATATTACATTTAATGCTCACTAAATAAGCAAAGACTTATTTATTCTTATTTATTACTTATATTTTCAAATGAATGATATTGTGATGCTGCCTTATTGTCGGACCTCGAGGTTATAACATTTCTTATAACATTTCATCTGGAAAACAAAACAAAACAAAAAAACAACGCAACATACAGTTTGCAAATTGTCAATAAGACAGAGATGAAAAGAGGTTGAATTTTGCCATGCTTTAATTCCAGAATATAACAAGTAGAGACTTGTATGATCTGTTTAACCTATGGCAATTGGTGAAATTGTATTTTTTTTTTTTCTCCTCATAAAAGAGTCGATTTAATCAACAGCATCCTTCAGTCTCCAGGAGCACATCCAGTGGTGAACATACCCATAGCTTATCTTTACAAAACAATAGCTCCACTGACATCAAATGTAACATTTTAAATCAATATTTCAACCCAGTATACATAATACTATAAATTCTCACTACTTGACAATTCTTCCCTAATGTAATCTAAGCTAATGCTGTTTCATATTTCCGTACGCAACAGCTCTCAATGTTGTTAAACACTAAGTGCACATACTCATCTCAGAAATATCCCTTGATTGCTAATTGAGAACAGATGAATACTTAAGTTCGTAGAAGTTACTTTGCTGCTCATTCTAACAAAAGGGAAAGTCCTTTGAGGGAGATGAAGATAAGAGAAATGGAGAAATTAGTTGCTGGATTCTAATAACATAAATAAAGACTGAAATTATTATATGGCCCAAAACGTTAATAAATCAGTGAACTGGCATTTTTAATGAAAAATAGATAAGAAACAGGTCTAGTTTGTTTTAAAAAAATAAAATAAATTCTGAAGTTCTTTCTTAGTTTGTGTGTGTGTGTGTGTGTGTGTGTGTGTGTGTGTGCGCTTTTCATCAACAAATTTCAATTTTTATCATAATGAAAGCAAGACTTATTTTTAGCAATTTACAGTTGGGGAAAATAAGATACTGACATAGAAGTTTGCTACATAATGTCTCTGCATAGACCAGTGCCCAAGCCTGCAATGGAACACGACATTTCTGGAGCTAGCACTCATCTAACTCCCCAAGCCATAATAAGCTATCTTCAACAAAACAATCAGAAAAAAATCACACATACAAACCACAAAACCTCCTGTAATAAGTGACTATGTTTAGGTGAAATTGAGTAGTTTTTCTGTCAGACTGAGAATTAGGAAAAGAGATGGAATAAGATGTAAGTATTCTATAACAACATGTATTCCTCAATTATCATTTTTACAACTAGCAACCAATGACTGTTCAATATGATATTGAAGGACCTATGACCCTCTTTGAGCATGAAATATAATTAAGGTGTGTGTGTCAAACAGTGCTAAAATGTACGTAACTGTTTTTCTTATGGGAGATTCCAGCTATCAAAGATTAAGAAGCCTGTCAAAAAATATTTATTTAAGTTCACAGGCAGAATTTGAAATCCCTAAGAAGTTCCAAAGAGCATAAACAATATTTGGTTTATCTATTGGGTTACTTGCTCTTGTACAATTATTTCACTTTCTTCACAAGCCTCTTCTGACTACAAAAACTTGCTGACATGCCAGTTAACACCACTGGCTTTAGAGGGTAAGAATTCTTTTTATTTATTTATTTTTAATAAATTAACTGCTATCAGGGCATTTTGCTTTCAGTGTGACTACTACAGAAATCCCCAGAAGCAAGCCCAGAAAGGAGGTGCCTTTGTAAGCTTTAACATAAGATACTCCATGCCAGTGTCTGCCACTTGTAGTGATACAACCTAACCAGACATCACCGTTTCCACTGGAGACCTATTTTCAGGGTTTACAACTTGCCTGCATAAAATCATTTGTGAAGTAAAGCAGTGTAAGAAGTTTCATCTCTTAAGATTTTAATCTACTAACATTAAAAACAAAAGTCTTCTGAAAGCTGAACTGAAAAACTACTAAGAAGATAAAAGTTTGAGAGAAATGTGTTTCAAAGTTTCATGAGCTTTATAAGCTTATTTTCCTTGTCTTTACTTACCCTTACAAAGTAGCCAATATACGAAGACTATAATTACATATATATTTTTAAAAACATTGCTATTTTATCTTAAAGCAGGTACCTCATGGAAACATTCTTAGTGTAAGCATGAATTTGATATTACCAAAACAGAGACACAGCACATATAAGCCACCATACTAGTTACTGTATTAAAACAGAAAGTTAGTTGTATTAAAACAGAAAAAGTGTGGGCATTGAAGATGTACTTAAACTTCTTTGCACCCTCATCCCTCCCTGTGCATTTCAATACCATTTCAGCAAATTTTAAGCAAGAAAATTCAGGAAGTTGTGTGCTTAGCAACACAAACTTCTAAATAATGATAACTCTCATTATTTTGTTAGCTCAGCTCTAATTAAGTCTTTTGGCAGGAAAGATAAACTCACAGGTGTACGTTGCGGCCTGTCCACGGTGGCTCCTCACAGAACATCTCACAGGCTATAGTTGCTTTACACCTGATACTTGAACAAGAAAAATACAGACTTGTGAACCAAAGGAAACCTCATTCGTTTATTCACTTCTTTTCTCCTGCTCACAACTTACTATAAGTTAACTAAGTTACTATTTTCAAGCGTAAACATTTGAAGCATAGAAGTTTACATGCCTAATGATTGATATCCCCCTCACACGAGGAAGAGCCTAACTCTGCAGCTAACTGCCCTCTCTTACTGAGCCCCCACAGCAGCTGCGGATTCCTACACCTGCTAGAAATTAAGTTTACCCTAGGAGCACCTGTCTGAAGGCTTGCATCGCGGGAGAGCTACCCTCACCTACGGCCGCACCTTCAGTCTGCCGCTGCAAATAGAAATGCTCTTTGTGCCGTGTTTGAAGCAGGACAGACGGTTGAAAAACGACCTGTACCTCGTCATCGTTAAGTGGTAACTTCTGAAGGGCGGGTTTGCACATCTCAGACCCACCCTGGGTGGGGTACAGTCCGGCCCTGCCTCTAACAGAGCCTATAGACCTGTGAGGGGGCTGGCATGGTAGATGTAGCCCAGATTTAACCCTATGTATTTTTTCTCTAGTCTCTATTTCTTCTCATTTCGTCCATCCCTCCCTCACCCCCGTTCAAAAAAAAAAAAAAAAAAAAAAAAAAACGTTAAGGTGGAAAACTACCGTTCACCTCAGCGAGAACCTTTGGGCTGTGACAGGGCGGCGCGAGCCGCCCCTGCTCCGTCCGCCGTCCCGCGCCCGGGGCGGGTGCAGAGCCGGGTGCAGCCTCCCCTGAGCGGGATAAAACCGGCGCTCGCTCCCTCTCTCCCCATTCCCTCCGCGCTTTTGCTGCTGCCGCTGGGTCCTGCCCTCGCTCGCGGTGCCTGGGAGCCGCTGGAGGTAAGGGGCTGTGCTCGCTCGGTTCTTGTGGTGCGCCCATCGGGCACCCTCCCACACCGCTCCGTGGGGGCCGGAGCTGCTGGTGCCCGGAGTCGGAGCGGTGGCGGCGGTGAGGGCGCCTCGGGAGGGAGGGGGCCGGTGCAGTGCTTGGTCAGGATCCTGGGTCCAGCTTTGTCCGAGCTCCTGGGAGTTTTGTTTAAGTAGAGCAGACTTTTTTTCAACTGCTTCTGGCCTATCTGCATGTCACCTTCAATACCTGTAGAGCTGCATTACGTCTCAGCCAGTACCTGGTGTTGCATGTGAGTGTTCCCAGCCCAAGAAAATCAGGAGACTTGTGTATATGTTCCCCCAGTGTGTTAGAGTGTGCTTCTTCCTTGGTCTTCCTGAAGAAAAGCAGTGATGTGAGGACACAGCAAGGCTGGAAGTAGTAGGCCATGGAAATGGCAGAATGCTTTTGCACTATTTTAGCGATGCCCTATTGGGTAGATGCAAAGCAGAGTAACTTATATTACAGTAGAAACAAATTTGTTTTACAGTTGTTGCATAACTCTTCCTGTTTCTCTTGAAAATTACTTTGGATACCAATTTCACTCAATTAGAGCATTGCAATGCTATTGCTCTCATGTTTGTGTTGTGGTTATTTTTCTAGTCATTGCCAGGATTATTATAGCAGTGTTTTCTTAATAGATCAGGGAATTTTAACACATTGATGCCTTTGGAAAAGCCCTATGATCCTTTGGGAACGCTCATTGAAGAAACAGCTGTTATGGTGAGCTAGTTCTGTTCACAAGGCTTTGGTTTGTTGGCAGGCCTGATCCCACAACAAGACTGGAATTCTCATTATACGTTCTTGGTGTTAAAGTCAGAAATTTACTGTAACAAGAGGTGCAATCCATGCATTGCAATGCATTGAATCAGTTCTGGACTTTGATTTTGCTTCATAATAAACAGTGTCTTTGTATTTAAGATTATTTGGCTGTGTACATATTATAAATCATTTAGACTTGTTTACACTAAACAGTTGCATGCCCCATAGCACAGAACACTGCATAGAGGCCTCTTTGGTAATAAAGAGTACTCAAAGAGCAGGATGGAAAAATAAGGAATTATTGAATTGCCATAGGTTAGAAGTCTTCATTATGATGCAATTGATTACAATGCTAATTAGTGATTATTACATCACTATACAAAAGCCAAAGGCTGGTGAAATATTTTAATTGTTTTATTTCCAGCATCTGATTCCAAGTTTGTTTGTTATTTCAACATTCTGGAGTACAGTGTAGCTGAACCAAAAACACCACCCCTTTGTTGAACAGATCTATCTTCAGTGACTTCAAGGTCACTTAAGGAAGAC
Organism: Oxyura jamaicensis; assembly: GCF_011077185.1. Taxonomy (NCBI): domain Eukaryota; kingdom Metazoa; phylum Chordata; class Aves; order Anseriformes; family Anatidae; genus Oxyura; species Oxyura jamaicensis. The sequence continues at coordinate 2,703,249 of NC_048902.1, read as the reverse complement.
AAATCGAGTGACCAAATCTTTGATGAATGTTCACTGACTTTTGGTTTGAGATTTTTAAGGTTTTCAGATTTAAAGTATCTTGACCTTGCCAGATTTTCTTTTCTGTTAAAGTAGTGTAAAAAAGGATTCTGTAGGCTTAGTTATGGCTAGTTTGTTACAGAATCTGTGGTATGTCATAAAAGTCAAAGTACATCAAACCTATTGTAGGTTATATATGACTTTGCTTACATCTGTGTGAATTCTTGACATGGTTTGTTATTCTCTGCTTTCCAAGGCATATAGGCCATAAACTTGGGCATGGAGCTACCTTAGCAGATCCTGTGATGCTTGTGGGAATCACTGGTTCCTTGAACATAAATGACTTTATTCAAAAGAACTTAATAGGAAAGTCTAGGGAGCTGTCTCTGCTAACACGAGGAAGCAGCACTTTTTCCATATGGAAAACCTAATTTTTAATAAAAGTAGGCATAGTTTAATGTATAGAAAAGTTAAGGCTAAAACATGTCTTTATGTCAGTGAGGTGCAACTTTGTAGATATCTGAATTTAACATCAGATACTTGTTGTGCTCTTCTGTTATATATGCTTTCCTGTAAGAACCAGGGGAGTGAACTTCTCATAAAACATTCCTGATTAAATACCTACAGAAGTAATGCTTTTCACCATTTAAATATGAGTAACTCTATTGAAGAAGACTTAAGTGATGCTGTTTGTATGCTTAAGGAAGTCCTACCTTAATTCAGGTAGGACTAAGATGCTCAAACATCTCATTTCCTATAAATAACTAGTCTTGTATTTGATAGGACATTCAGACAATAAAAAATTATTTTAAATGGCACTTTTCTGGTTCCAAACACTTGTATAAGGTACTTCTCCCCCCCCCCCCATTATTAGCTGCATGTACACAGGATCTCTTAAAATGTGGTTTAAAAACAAGTTTGTTAGCTCACATGCATTAATTGTTGTCAAAGGAAGTGTTTTTTTATATTTTTACATGCATTTTGATTTTTTTCACTTGGCCAAGGAGCATCTCATGATGCTTGTCTAGCAAGCTTTAAATAATATAACAGGTTATGGGGTAACTCAGTAACTTCAAGGAGGTGCAGGCTATTCTATCGTACCTTATTACAGTGTGTAGAGTACAAGGGTTCTGAGTTGCTGATGTTTCCACTGCCCCATTTTCCAGTTTAGGAGCAACATAAACTATTTTAATTACTATTGTGTCACCAAAAGGTTTTGAAATGGCCAATTGAATTCCGCCAAGATAGAGTCTTTTGATGAAAACATATCTTTATTGATTGTAGAAGAAGAAAATCATTCTTAAAATGAAATCCAGAGAAAAATCATATCCCTCAGAGAAAATTTCTGAGTGGCAGGCTGAGATTAACATCATAAAATTGAATTTGTGCAGCAAACCTTTGATGTAATCAGCAGCTGGGAGATGGTGTTGCCCTTACTGTGCTCCTTCTGATTGTGGTAAATTATTGTGTGGAATGAAATAAGTGTTTCTTGTGTCACTCGTTCAAGAAATACAAACAAGGTATTACTAGGTGGTTCTTGCTAGTTAAAATGGGCTGTATTGATTCCTGGTCCTGGTATCTTGCTCCCTTGGACTGTAAAGTGGCATATTCACACTGCAGGGAATGTCTGCTGGTCACTCCGCAGTGACTCCTCTGGCCGACTAGCGCGTAGTCCTGCCAGGTCTCCAAGGAAGCCCCGTTAAATCTTGAACTGGAAGTTAGTGGCAGGCTGGCATGGCCTCTGGGATGCAGGTCAGGGGATGAAACCACCAAAACAAAGTAGAGAGAAAAGTGTGGAATAATGCAAGTTCTGGGAGAATACATTAGAACGAAGAGGTGGGAAATAGAGATGTCAATGACTGAAGTATTTTAATTGTTGCCCAACATCTGATTAGAGGTATTAATTACTTGAAATATAAAATCACTTTTTCTGTTGTATGCACAGACCCAAGAATGCACATCTTAAAGGAGCCAGTTATTATATCTATTGTGTAATGTGTTGAATACGAATTGGTTTGAAGTTGTTGCTATTAACTACTTCAAATGTATTTCTTATTTTTGTCCTGTTGTTTAGTGTCATTTATTTGGTTATCATTCCATTTTAACTTACTTAACCTCATGTCCTTTTCTCTTTCTACCCTTATGCTTTCTGCTTTCTTCCCTGCAGCCTCTGCCTCTCTATTTTATTCCTATTTCTCACTTAAGCTTTCTCATACCGCATTTGTTTTCTAATCTATTCCATTGCATGCAAATGCACCCTGCTGTTTCACAAACTGCAAAATATTGTTGAGCTGTATTTTCAGATTCATGGATTTCAGATTCTGAACAGTAACTTATGTAAATAGCAAAGTTGGAACCAGTGGCACAGGCATTGTGGTGTATCAGCAAGCTTACAAAGGCAGCATTATGTCACTTCCGCATCTTTAAAAGGTTTCAGCTCTAAAAGCAATGTATCTTAATTGTGGCTATTAGAGGGACTCGTTCTATATTGTGGACAGTGAGTGTAATCTTTTAGTTGTGGAACAAATATCTTTGCTGATTACTGGAGATAACACATCATTCTTAAGGAGAGTGCAGAATTTACAGGTTAAAGTAAATTCTGAGAAATTTGTGATAGCTTTGACTTGTGTTCTGTTTTATTACATTTAAGTAAATATTATTTTCACTAACTACCAAAATGTTGATAATAGATAAAGAATGGATGGGAATAGGAGAATGAGGTGGGTTAGGAACACACAAACCTTAAGATTTCGTTGTCAAAACCTACCAGGCTCTGCTTAAAACATTTCCTAACAGTTTACTACAATGATGAAGCTAAGGAGGGTGAGATAGCTGACATGCTGTTTCATGTGGCCATCAAGGATATTGCTGTTTGGGCAAATAGCATTTTGATAGATGCATGATGCTTTTATAAAATTTTCAATAGTTACTTTTAATCAATTTGGCCAACTTAACCTTCACTAAATATTTGAATTTTGAATTCAGTATAAACAGTTAAATGCTGCTCATCTCTTAATACTTTCAGGTCTGTAAACCAATTGCTGTATGTTCCCCCCCACCCCCAAGTTGCCATGCGTTTAACTGGGTTTTGAAACAACTGACATTGTGTTGTACAGGATGCAGAGAAAACGCAAAATAGGTAAAAATACAAAGCCGGAAAAGGTTTTCTGATGGGATGACTGTTATCTTTTTTTTTTTTTTGGGGGGGGGGGGGAGGGGGGCGTTTACAAAGTCTCCTCCTTCCCTAAATGGGCTATAAATACCTATATACCTATAAATACCTATTCAGTACCACTCATTATGGGATGTTTTGAGAAGGAGGCTTCTCTCAAAACTGGTGTTTTATTACATGACTGTTTGAGATTATATCTCAGGCAAGTTCACTTCCTAGTTCTAAGGACCTTGACACATTAGAACTGAAGAATTCTGAAGTTTGCATTCAAAATTCAGGATGTCGTCTTGTATGAAGAAGTGATTCCTGTAACTTTAGCTAATACTTTAATATTGTTCCAGGTATTTCATGCAGGAAACTTTCCTTTATATTTTTGAGTAAGCTCTACCTATAAGAGCATAAACATAAAGCCAGATAGACAATGTAGGCCATAGACTTCACTGGGAGCAAAACAGAACCCACATCTTTCACTACAAATGGCTGTGAATGGCTTAGAAACGTGTCCAAAAAAATACCTCTTCCTCTTTGCAGGCTTAAAGTTTTTGATTGGACTTCTAAATACATTGCAGCTTCTGTAGAACTATAGTTGTATTCAGCTAGTCAAATGGAAGATTTGATACAGTACAAATGGACCAAAGTAGTTAAAATAGCACACCTGAAGTCCTTCAAGCTGTGCAGAGTGGGATAATTTTCCAGGAGGCTTGTGCTGTGGTTCCAGTGTGAAATGTTCACAGAACTAGAAACAGCAGGGTGGAGATTTGACAAGTCAGAGGTGGAATGAACTGGTATGGTTTTAACGAAGAACAAGACTATTATTTTGACAGTCATGAGGGAGTACTTTTTGGCAGTGAAATGAGGGCAGGACAAACAGAAGTGTATTAGGTTGCAAGCAGGGAGAAATAGGGAGCTGGACTGAGGAACTTGATTTAAAGTTGGATTACAAGCTAATACAACAAATCAGATGTGCTTGAGTGGGCAGAGCTGGAGGAATTTAGCATGTGCTGATAAGCTTACATGCAGGCGAGATATGCCTTTGGCAATATTTGACTTTGTGGAAACAGATTTTACCTTTCTGAAGGAATAGTCCGATTTATATGAACTCTTTTGCTCTAGGTGTTATCACCTTCAATAAAAAATTTTGATAAAGCTAATAGACAAGAAGTGAGTGTATGTGCACGTAAGTATTCAATATTTCTAGGAAAGTCATGGTATTCTTCAAAGGAAAACCTTTATGCAAAGTACTTTTTATCTTGTGCATTAAAATATCTTAATCTAAGAAAAGTTAAGTGGGGTGGGGTGGGAAATAGGGACAGTTATATTAACACAAAGTAATATACTGATTTCTATTGTTCTCAATCTTCAACCACAAAGGGCAAAGAATCTCAAAAGGTTCTTGTAAACCTTCATTTATATAAGAGTGAATTTAGAATGATTTGTCCTTAGTGATAGCTGTTTGTTAATTCCTTACAGCTGTGGTCTAAAGCAAATGTGTACAAATAGATTGAATGTTTGCAAATTCTAGTAATGTTTAATTTGTGGTGTTCTCTTATGCATCACTTATTCAGCAGTTGGTCTTCTACTAAGAATATTTATCTTGATTCTATATTTGATACAGAAAATAAACTTACAGCTTCCTATTCAGTGCAGTACAAAACTGGGTTCTGCTACCTTATGGTGTTTTACACCAATTGAACATTCCCATAGCACAAGTATAAATGACTATATGATATACAGGAGGACAAAAAAGCACATCTTAAAGACCTAGGATTTATCTTATCATTCAAATATTACCTTCACAGCCACCATTTTATAAATGTCATGAAAAAGGTGAATTTTCTTTGCCTAGCCAATATCTAGAAACGTATCTCTAAAGTTTGGATAGAACAACTATTAAGGGCATAAAGCGAAAAAGAAAATTACTGTTTTTCAGTAACATAATACTTCATATGACTAGAAATCAGAATTTGATTTTTTTTTTTTTTTTTAAAGCTGAGATCAATAATATCTCCCACTATGGGCATACACCAAAGTATTGCTTTAAAAGTAAACTAAGTATATTTTAGCCTAATAAACTCTTGATCTCATAATTAATTTCTCAGGTTCCTCTTCCTTTGCCTTTGACATTCTGGCTGAGGTTGCATGGCCAGTCCTCCTGCATTGATTGCCATGCCAGACTTTTCAGTTCTTTTTCTCCATGGCTGAGCTCTTCATCTCATGTTGTTGTCAGCAGTTAAGACCATTCCCATAGTTCTGTGTCACTTAAGGCTTTTATTAATAGTAGGAAAGATACTTATTGTCTCCCTTCAGCTGCTATGGTGTTGAATATAGCAATAGTTTGAATTAAGTTTTCGTTAAACTTAACTTAAAAGGCTGCTTCTGTTTCCTTTTCTGCTTTGTCGTCTTTTCTGAATTATCATAGGAACTGTACTTTCATGCTCTTGCACGATTGTTATATTAATTCCTTTAGCTGGCTGTTATATGCTGCCACATATTTTGTACTTCCCAGTTTCTGTCTCCTGAGATTTCAGCTTTGCTGTCTTCTCTTTTGGTTGACCTTTTCCATCTGTACTGTTCTAGCACCTTATTACTGGCACCTGTTTCATTTCACATATCTTTGCAAAGGGTGCGGGATATGGAAATAGTTTGCATTTGGGCTCAGGTAGACACTGCCAGTTTATTATAGGAATTTTTCATGTAAAGACAGATGATAAAGATATTGTTCATCTGTGTAAGGTTTTTAGTAACCAATACTTTTACATAAGTTGACCCAAAGGAGATATATTTGGGTGTGTCACTAGTTCCCCTGAGAAGCCTTAACAGGACAAATATATATGTTTAGATAAGCTGACTATTTAAATATAAAATTATTTATGTCCAGACATTTTATCATTTGAGGATGCCATTGGGAGTACTCTGTGAATATGTTACACTTCTGAACACAAGAATGCAGCCAAAAAACAACAACAACAAAAAACTGAAAAACATTGAAAGCAAAAAAAAAAAAGTCAGAAGGCTTGTGAGGTGACTGAGACAGCAGTTTTCTCCTCAAGACTTTGTTTGAAGCAAAACTAGTACAGAATCCAGCTAGTAAGGTGAAGTGTTTTTAAAACAAACATGCACCAATTTTTAAAAACAAAAGTAGAGCTTGTTTAATGAGGAAGATCTTGTAAGTACTGTTGTCTGAACAGATGAACAGACACTGTAATGGTTTCCTAGAAATGCAGTTCATAAGAATCTCATGACTAGTAGTCATTTTGGATAATTCCAGTAAACTATCTTTTCTCAGTAGTGGTTGAAATCTATTATGCTGACAAATTTTTCAGACAATGAACACATGAGTTAGGAAGAATGAACAGTCTTGTTCTACTACATGCTTACTAACTGCAGGTCTGCCCCCATCTTCCTTTTGGGTCACATCTGTAGGAGATGATGCTCAGTGGTTGTGCATAGAATTTTTTCACTCTCCTAGGTGTCATTTCTGTCTCTGACCCACCTCCCATTCTGCCCTTCTAGCACCCCCATTTCTGTCTTCCTTTATCCTTCTAGGAACCACAGACTCTTTACTGATACCCCTGTTCCCATGCCATCCCTATGCTCTAGTTCGCTGCTGAGCGTGAACAGCACTGCTTGTAGGAAGTGGAAGGTAGGTACGGTACACTTCACCAGCAAAACCTTAGGACAAAAATAGTGTCATGTGCCCATCAGATCTGAGGCAGGTTGTGTGAGATGGTGCAAGACTCCTGTTGCTGATATTTCAGTATTGTGATAATATTGGTATCTAACATTTGTCCTGTTTGTTACTGCATAAATTTAAAATAGCAGCGCATCACTGTCCCATTGTATATGTAAGCTATTCCAATGAAAGTGTTAGTGGGATATTGGCAACAACTAGAAAATGTTTCAAAATGTCATCAGCTTTTCTGTAGCTCCCCTTTTCAAATGTTGATTCAATTGCTTGATTGTGTTTTGCTCTTCGTTGTGTTGTTTGTTTTTTTTTTTTAATCACATGTGACTTAAAATCATCTTGACTTGTTTGTTTTCAGGTGCCAGCTATGAATGTACCAGTACAGGCTGTGGCAGTGTGGGGCAAAATTGCTCCATCTCACAGCATCACTGCTATTATGATTACAGATGACCAGCAGACTATTGTTACAGGAAGTCAAGAGGGACAAATATGTCTCTGGGATCTTTCAGCAGATTTAAAGGTTTGTCTGCCAAATTGATTGATTGGAGTTTTTTCTTTTATTACCAACAGTGGAGTTGTACAGAATCTTGCATTTAAATTAATTATTAAAGAGTGTGAGACTTGTTATAGGAAACTCATGAAGCAAAGTTATAAATGTTGAAATACCTATATGAATAACCTGTTATTTGCAGACTTCAGAAAACTTTTCATAGATGATCTTTGACCTGTATAATTATAATTTGAAATTGTGCTGTGAGTTCTGCTGTAACTCACATTAGTATAAAATGTTATTTTAATTCATACCCTGTGAAGTGTCTCTTTCTTTAAACCAGTTGGTGAGTGTGGCCTAACATTTCAGGATTAAATACCTATTTATAAAACTAGAGCTCTCTACCAAGTTAATGGGAGAACTTGTGAAAAGATGAAAGTAGTAAGATGAAATATTGGAAATATTTTTTTTTTTGGTGTAATTAAGCTGCAAACCTACTGACTTATTGCTCATCTTTCACATTTATTTTCCTCAAAATGGAATGCAGCCAAAGCAATTCTAACTTTTGATTGTGTTCCTAGAGGGATGGCTTTGTTTGTTTTAGATTTTGTCATCTGAGCTCATATATGGCTTGAAACTCCAGTTTGCTTTTTTTAATGGGGCTACCTCTTTCCTTTAAGATGACCTTTGCATTTAGTGAAGCTCATCAGAGTCAAAAGGGTTACTTAAACATAGTATTAAGCACATACTTAAGAGTTTTGCTATATCAGTTCCCTATTTTGCTTTGCCATTTTTGTAGTATAGTGAGGGCCAGAGTTTCTGTACATTACCTGTTCTATTACATTTGACACTCTGTAATCACTGTAGTCTTGAAATTGCTTCTTCTGAAGAATTTACAAAGACTGTACTTCCTAGTGCCAGTGTGTAAACTGCATAATCTGTGCACACTTCTGTGCATCTCAGAAACATCATTCAAGAACGTAAGACTATACAGCACATTGTCACTTACTGATAACATCTACAAGTAGTATCTTGAGTTTTTAGATCTTGGTAGCTTATACAGAAAATGCTCTGTTTAAGTTAAACCATTCTATTATTCTCCTAGATTTCATCTAAAGAAATTCTCTTTGGCCATACTGCTTCTGTAACTTGTTTGGCAAAAGCAAGAGAATTTGAGAAACAACCATATGTAGTAAGTGCTACTGAAAATGGGTAGGTAACTGAATCCTCTATTACTCATTTCCTGAATCAAGAAATGTATGGCACGTATAGGTCAGATTCTGCATTTAGCAGAGGGTTTTTAATCCACTTCCTCTATGCTATGAAAAGGAGAGCATTTACTTATGATAATGACTGTATTTCTCATATATGATAGGCTAACTGGGAGCTAATGTCTTGGACAGCAGGAGAGTTTGCCAATTTCAAGTATCTAGTTAGTGGTCAGGAGAATGAATTTTTCAGAGGGTCAGCTAGGCTCCATTCAAATGGAGAATAACAACCTGCAGGAGGGAATCAAGAGGCTTAAAAATCTAGTATTGTAGTGTTTCCTTCCTGAGTTCAGTCTCAAGAACAGAACTGGTAAATTGGTAAAGGAGGCTCATGTACTATGTCCAGTTTATGCTTGCTCATTGACCAAATCTAACTAGCTATTTTGGAGTATGTCCAAAGAGGCTCCTGATCTTGCAGATTTTCTACTATGTTTGTTGTGACTTGGCCCACCACTTGAGTCAAACTAATTTCTCCAGTTCTTGCAGGGTAACATGTGAAGACTTTTTTTTTTTTTTCTCTGAATACTTGATGATCCTTTCAGCTGGAATTTGAAGCCCATCTGTTCAGGCTTTCAGCTCTTGAAAGCAGTTAGAGCCAGCTTCTTACTTCCTTGTGGGTTTTTCTTAAACAACTTTGTCTTGCTGCTTAATACTTTTCCCTTCTCATTAGGTCAATCTTTTCCATTTAACAGGACAGCTTTAAAACCTCTTCCCATGATGAGCTCCTGTCAATTGCCCTTCTTCAACTTACATTTCATCATTTTAAGGGGTACTGTTTTCTCATTGGAAAGCTTGTTTATACTTTCCAACCAGCCCTAGCTGCTAGGATCTGTCTAATTCTCCCAATCTTTGGTTTACAGGAAGGTGATAACTGTACAAACTGGTTTGAGCTTCTGAACCCAAAACTGTTTACTTCTGTCTGCCCAGTGGGATGGTCTAATCTGTAAAGTCTGTGAAGAAATGGAGATAAGTCTACAGAACTTATTTTATTGGCCTCTTACAATTCTAATCAAAGGTTCAGAGATGAAACTATTTTTCTTCCTACTTTGGAAACTCTGTTACTGCAGTGTTATTTCCAGATCATATTGGGAGAAAAGATACTATGTTCCCCCTCCCTCCCCCCAAAAAAACCTGGGATGAAACATGTTAAGAAACGAACAAGACTTTTTTCTATAGATATGCTGTGAAGAAGGAAATTCATATTCTGAAGGTTCTGCATCTGAACGTATCATTGGGCTTGCTTGGAATGGATATTGGTAGGACTAGTTTTCGGTCCCCTTTAAATGTGTACTTTCTACCAAATTATAGCTTACCTCATCTGTACTGAATACAGGCAAAGCATCTATCACTGATTGCTGGAAGGTTGCAATGTGAAGTTGAAATAATGACCAATAGTAAGCCTCATCTTTAGGAGATGTGGAGTCTGTCCAACTGTACTGCCTGGCCTGTGAATCATTGTTCTCTTCCACTTTCAAGCCTCCATCTACTTGGATTGAGGCAATTGTGTGGAAGATGGCATTAGTGCCATCATGATGGAAGTAAGGCATTTGACACTGTCCCCCACAGCATTCTCCTCAGGAAACTGGCTGCTCGTGGCTTGGACTGGCGTACACTTCGTTGGGTTAAGAGCTGGCTGGATGGCTGGGCCCAGAGGGAGGTTTAGGTTGGATATTAGGAAGAACTTCTTTACTGAACGGGTTGTTAGTCACTGGAACGGGCTGCCCAGGGAAGTGGTTGAGTCACCATCCCTGGAGGTCTTTAAAAGACGTTTAGATGTAGAGCTTAGGGATATGGTTTAGTGGAGGACTTGTTAGTGTTAAATCAGAGGTTGGACTGGGTGATCTTGGAGGTCTCTTCCAACCTAGACTATTCTGTGATTCTGTGTGATTATGTTTGTTTCTCCCCAGCCTAAATCCCATGTCAGTATCTTGAGTGTTTCTATAACTGATTTATTCCAGAAGGATGAATATAAGATACTTTCTTCTTCTTGTATGCAAGTGTTGAGATTAATCCATAATGATTCAGAAGTTTTCACTGATGTCCTTTGTCTGCTTGTAGTACGTGCTGTAGCACGGGGCTATCAATATGTTACGTTACTTGTTTCTTCTGGTACACGAAGTAAATTAAGTGCAACGCACAGAAGCTGAAGTTATATTCTAGTCTAATATGCGCACGTTTGCATGTAGGGATAGTGATGTAGTTGAAGTGGTGAAGTTCATTTTCATATTCTGATGTGACCAAGAAGAAAATAATTGCTATAAAATGACTGTCAAAGTGTGAGAATTAAGTTGTTATGCCTTTTGGTCTACAGACTGATACACAGTAGGTATAGATTATACTCCTTCCATTTAATTGAAAATGTAAATTAAGTAATATTTTTAAATTCACATAAACTGTCAAAGGTGGTGTGTAGAATAAAATGCAAGTCATTGAGTATTTCTGATATTAAAATATTTTTCCATTATATGTTTAAGTCCTCTTACAGAAAATGTCTTAGAATATAATTTGAGGAGTCATAAAATGACACATGTAAATTGATTGTTTCTGTTGTACTCTGATTTCAAAGTATGCTGAACATCTTGATGAGGAAGACTAGCTAGTGAGTCTTTCTCGAACATTACACTTAAAAGTAATGGTGTGCAGCTGTAATTCTTGCACATTCTAGTTATCAAGACGGTTCAGGAACAGCCTCACGGTGGCGATGTTTAGTCTTAACAGAATGCATCAGTTCCCTTCGATGTCTGTTCTGCAGCAGCATTCAGTTTTTGTTTTTCAAAACGCGTGGTTTAAGTTCAGTGAAATGAATCATTTTCAGGAGGATGTCATTCCAACGAATGATAGTTACAGTGACACTTTGACGAGCTGTAATGGCAGTATACCTACAATTTGTTGCAGACAAGAGTTGGCCTTAAAGTCAGGTTTGCTTTGAGGTAGCAGGGTGTAATTACCAAAACAAAAAGAAACAGATACTGTATGTCATCCCCTGCTAATGACCACAACATTTTCTTACCCAGTAATCTGTAACAAAAAGCCCCATGAACGATCAGACTGCACTTAAGTACAGCACTAAAGAAAACTTGGTGGTGCAAAATTATTCCAGCCAATTGAGTGGAAATGACAGAATAATATGAAATTGTTTTTGGCAGGGAGATGTGTGTTTGGAATGTCACTAGTGGACAGTGCATTGAGAACGCAAAGCTTCCTTATAGGCACACAGCAATCTATGTAAGTATAGCAACTTTTCATGGAATGTCTGCTCATTACAAGAGTTTGCTTTATTAATGTGATTTTTCAGAAGCATAGTTTTAAACATAGCTAAAATGGACTTCAAAGAAAATTTGTTGCATTAGCTTTGTTATTTTTCCTTTTGACCTTCTAAGAAAATAACTAGAATTTATGTTCATCTGTACTCATTATTCAAATAAAACTGGTTTTATGCCACAGATGTCTAGAATGCCATGTCACTTTAATATATTATAAAGTTTGGTCATCAAGTAAAGTGCCACTGTGTAATCTTTACTTTAGTCCTGTGTTAAAATGGCATGGGAACCTAAAGTTTAATGTTTAAAGTTTAAAGTTTAATGTTCATGATTTTTGAATTACATGCAATCAAGGCAAATATAGTGAGCCAGTTCGCATAAGATCTTATTGTCAAACATGTCTGAAAGGTTTTGATGCTTAATGACTATCTTCTAAAAGACTGCTCTGCCCCACTTCCAAAAATGCACTTTCATTCATTGCAGAATTCAGGGGCAGATTACTGTGTTTTTTTTTTTGTTGTTGTTGTTCGGAGGCCAAACTAGTTTAAATCTTTCTTCAGATGATCCCAAGTTTTTAGCTTTAACTGTATCAGGTACACTAAATATCCAGATATTGGAGTATGAGGGTGTTTAAAATGTGTGTGTACACAAGTATTATTTAGGAGCCCAGTATGTGTGAATTTGGTTCAGAGATGCTTTTATTTCTGGAAGCATTAGTAAAAGAAGATCCTTGGTTAATTAAAATTCTGCTTATGTTCAGTGAGGAAGTCTATGGTGGAACTAAGTCTCCAAATGATGAGAATCTGAGACCTCACTGACTTCTTATGTGACCCTTAAACTAGGGGTGAATTCAGCATTCAAATTCTTCAAATCTTCCAGAAGACATCATGTTTTTCATGTCAATGTTTTGGTCGATGTGATGAATTCAAACATAACTGTCATAGATAAAGGGAAGAAGAACAAGCTTAGGTAAACTACCAAGTAAAAAATATTGATTAATACCTTCTTAACAATGTATGTTTATTTATACATAAACACCAGTGCATATATAAACAGCATAAAAAGCTATTCCTCTAATTTTATGTGTATATAATAAAGCATATATGCTTTTGTTTGTATATACACGCAACATTAATGCCCCCAGTTATGTAATTGAGGCACAGTATGATCTGTGCGTTGCTTAATTAGATCTCAACAGTGAGTTGTGGAGAAGTTTGCAAAGAAGCAGACAGATCTGGCCTAGCTGATTATCTGATAATGTGTGTCCTTTTGTGATGATCAGAAACAGAAGCTTAATTCTTATCCTTCAAGTAGGAGAAACAAATACTTCAGAATTGTTAGCTCTCTATTAAGAGGTGAGAAGTCTAATTATGGCTAAATAATTATTTTTCATCTATAGCTTTGACAAGATGGCTAAAGGAAAATATGAATATCTAAGAAGAAAACTTTCATAGGAAAGAAAATGTGACTAGGACAAAAAGTTATTCTTAAAATTCACTTTTCAAGTATTAGTAATAGCTTTTTTGTTTTGCTGTGGTTCTTCTGTTTGTCTTTTTTCCTTTGAAGAACAGCTGTGTGTGGTATAATAGGACCTGAAGAAGCATAATTTCATATAGAACATAATTGCCTGGGAAATGTAGTGCATGCTGTCTTTAACATCACTGTTTTAAAATGTTGCTTTATTTTTAGTTAATGCTATCTTATTTAGTGTTTCCTTTTGTTCAGCATAGATGGTTCTGGTGTAAATTGCAAATATCAAGCAGTACAAACAATATTTGCAGTTTGAAATGAAACTTAACACCAGGTCAACTCCTAACCATTTGTGGGACCTTAAGCAGTGTGGAATCTCTACTTACAGGACTGGCTATACAAATATTCCTGTTCTAGCCTAGTTTAAGAGTACCAGTTACAAATGTTTCCTATTTCTAAGCATTTTTCCTTCTGATTGTTTATTTCTGTGACAATAGTTATCCTATTCTCACTTATCTTTTGGTTTTAGACTTCAGTTATTTAGACTTCAATTATTTAACTGATAGTCTGAGAATTATGTAGCTGAAGTTAGTACAGAGAATTTGAAGCAAAAGGCAAAACTCTAAGGTTATTGGATTCTTGTCTCTGACTACATGATAACATGATGTTAATCCTTAAATGAGAGCTTGAAAGCTTTTTTAGACGCTATTGCTTATGTATTTATAGCAGTTGTGTACAATTATGAACAGATATAACATGAAATGCAAATATGCTTGCACATAAGACACCTTGCAAAAAATATTCATAGTCACCCTGCACCTTTGTCATCTGTTCTCAAGTACTTTTCTGTGTTTCTTCTATTTGATTTTTGAGAATTGTTCTTTTGAACACTAAAGCAATTAGTGTCATACTGAATAGTATCTCAGAGTAAAAATTATTTCTGGAAAATATTTGAGAATTCATTATGAATCCTCTATGGATTTTACCTGAATTTTCTCCCATGTCCTTATGTACCTCTTGGTAATAGGAGTTTGATCTTATCTCTCTCCAAACAGTTGATCTCAGAGAAACAAGTAGCAAATTCCTTAGCAATTTATAATTAGAATTAACACCTTGATTGTTTCCAAAAGTCCTAGTAGTCAGGCAGGGCAGATAGCACTTTAATATTAAGTACCTCTTTTAAAATATGTTTATATTAAATTGTTATAAATGTATATGGAACACTTGTATCATAGGCAAAAGGTGGTATTGACTCATGTTATTTACTATAACTATTTTTAGTAATTCTTTAATTGTTAAATAAAAATCCAAGTATAATATGCTTAATGTAAAAAAAATATGCATGTGCATTTGCATAGCTCTGTATGCTGACTCTTCTCTCCATTTGCACAGTACTACCATTGCTCATTCCGAATGACAGGTGAAGGCTGGCTTCTTTGTTGTGGAGAATATCAAGATGTTCTTATTATTGATGCTAAAACTTTGGGTGTTCTACACATTTTGTCTTCTCAGTCTTCTGATTGGATAAATTGTATGTGTATTGTTCACTCTGCAAGAATTCAAGGTATACATTATAGATGTATTTATGTAGGTCATTTTACATTTTTTTTTTTTTTTATAGATAGTAGAAACTTATATTTACCAATATCTAATGCTTTACAAAGCAGTTACCTACAGGATGTTAATGTTTCACTGTTGGTATCTAAAAGGTGTTTATGTACTTAATGCTGGTCATGTTTCATTCAATATCTTTCTTAGAGGAAAAAAAATGATCTCTACAATAGTAAGCAACTCATTACTTTAACGTGCAATTACAAATTAATTTGGTAATATCAGGGAAATTATTGGGTGTTGAACCCCTATTTTATTTTCTATTGGAACATAGCTATGAAGCAAAATTATTATTCACTATTTGCTTTTATGCTTTGTATTTCAATGTACAAATTAGTTGTTTAATATTTCATTTAAACAGTATCCCACAGAATCCATCAGGTTTAGTGATGCGTACAACACCAGTGTCTATACCAAGGTTCTCCTTCAGTGTTAGGCACTGTTTGGACTTGGTATCAAATTGTCTCACTGTCTTTTCACAGAAGACTCATTGGTTGCGGTGTCTATAACTGGAGTTCTTAAAGTATGGGAGCTATCTTCATCTCTGACTAGCATACAGGTCAGTTTGTATGAGCTGTGAAATGATAACTGGAACAATAACAAACATAGTAATATCCTCAAGTGAAGGATGTACTGAAACAGAGTATAGATGAGTGAGAATTTTCTGGATGTGCATTAAACCAGATTGATTAGTATTGTCTGTGTCCTTGATGAAGATGTTAGTCCTCACTAAGTCTCCAAAAAATTGAGGAGGAAAAAATCCCCCTATTGCAATTTAAAATTATTTGAGCCATTGGACAGCTCTTAACTGCAGTCTTCTACTCAGGCTTCATATCTTTCCATATTGTGTGGTGCTGAAGCTGTAATGCTTTTCTACTGTCTCAATAATGTCACTAAGTTCTTGAAACCCTTTCATTCCTTTAAACTCAAAGCTCTTTAAAACTTACTCTTTGTACTTCCTCTTCATTCTTGTTGCTTTTTCTCAAAGTGGTCTTCTAGTCTTTCCTCTATTTTTTATTATACTGTCTTCACTTGAAAAACAGTTACTCTGTCATGACCTATTTGTCCATTTTCAAACTCATTCTCTTCAATTTTATGATAATATCAACAGCTGTCACTTGACATGCACAGGTGCTAGAATTGGAATACAATGGTTGGGTTTGGATAACTGGGAATGCAATATATTCTTTAGCTATTTTGAATCTGATAATGTCACTATGGGTGGTTGAAGCTATTTTTTTTGACTGAAGAATACTTAGTATATATTCATGGCAGCAGATTCAATCCATAACTCTATAACCTGCCTCTAGCTCTTTTGCATGCTCGTTATCACTTCAAGTGAGATCAAGATCTAAGCAATACAGAATGTGTTTTGGTTACACAGTACTTGTGAGCCCTACTGCACACTACTCATGAACGCTGTTCTCCTATCACAATTTTAATCAATAATATTTTACACTGAAAATACACATCAAAACATTTTTTCAATGTTTATTTCTATTCTAAAAGTTAAGCTATCTGGAATAATTCGCATGGTGCTTTTTCCCTTTGTGCTGTGAAGGAGAGGCAAGGTGTATGTGAAAAGGAATCAAAATCTCTGGACTGTTTAAACTGTCAAGCAATACGGTTTTGCACTTACACAGAAAGGCTCCTTCTAGTTGTGACCTCTGTATGCTGGCAGGTATGTTATTGAGTGTTATTTAATTTTGTTAATAACTTTGAAAGGTTGATTAATTCTTTCATGAAAACACTACTTTTTCTCTTAAGTTAAAATGCTTGCTGTGCTGTCCTCTCCTGTTATTTTAACTGCCTGACTGAGATAAGCATTTATTTTTAATTAATGTATTTCTGCTTTAACAGTTTGTCATGAGATTGATAGGATAGTAAGTATATTTCAAGTATTATTCATGCTTAAAGAACAGGGTATATTATAACCTTCTCAGCAGTGTATCTCAAAAGGAGACAAACATGTACTAGAAGGACATGAAAGTATTAGAAAGAATCCAGAGGAGGGCCACAAGGATGATTAAGGGGCTAGAGTGCCTCTCCTACAAAGACAGGCTGAGAGAGTTGGGGTTGTTCAGTCTGGAGAAAAGAAGGCTCTGGGGAAACCTTATTACAACCAGCCAATACCTAAAGGGGAGCCTACAGGAAAGCTGGAGAGTCTTGGACTCGTTATCATGGAGTGTAGTGATAGGGCAAAGAGTAATGGTTTTAAATTAAAATAATAGGTTTAGATTAGATATTAAATTTATTCCTTATGAGGGTGGTGAGGAACTGGAACAGGTTGCTGAGAGAATCTGTGGCTGTCCCATTCCTGGAAGTGTTTAAGGTCAGTTTGGACGGGGCTTTGAGCAACCTGGTCTAGTAAAAGGTGTTCCTGTGTCAGGGGTATTGGAATTAGATAATCTTTAAGGTCCCTTCCAATCCAAGCAACTCTATGGTTCTATGCACAAAAAACATTTAAGTATGTCAGCGGTAAACAGTCAGCGGTGACTCAGTAACTAGAAGCCTTTGCTTCATCAGGGCTAATATCCTCAATACCGTTAACAGTAGCCAGCGAAAACAAACAGCCCAGACTATCACTTTCTGTTTTAGCTGTAAGAAAACATGTTTGTGTAGTTCCCGAAAATGTAATTTAGTGTTTTTTAAAGTTGATCTGAACTATGGTGTGAAAACTCAGTATTTTTCACCTTGGTTGTGACATTCCTTTTGTGCTAATAGCTCAATTATTTTAATATAAGGACCTGATCCAAACAGTACTGTCTGGTGGGTGGGGTGCAGAATTCACATAAACTTGAGTCAGCTTTAATACACTTGTAGGATATTCTTCAGACTTCTCTTGTGCTATTTAGTCTGTACAAAATCACTGATGAGCTTTCTATATACAATAGATACGTTTTATGTGAAATGAAAGTAACATTCATTGTGAAAAGTGTTGTACAGATTTATAGAAAACAAGAGACACACGTTTCTTGTAACACTTCCATTATGCATTTGAGTATTTTACTGCTCAAAGTAGTGGTACAGATGTGTAAGATGTTTGTTTTATTTTTTTTGTGTGTGTTAATGAATATATAGCTTTAAAGAAAAAGATTATAATATTACTCCTTAATTAGAAGTGTATGTGGTATGTGTGAGATTCATGTGTGCTTAGTGACTCGACTTATAGTAATGAAAGTATAGAGGAAATTATCTCAGAAGTCCTATGTTCCATACAAGCAATTCATAGAAAGATTTTTGGAATGAGAATTTCTTCAAACTGTTGGAATAAGTTATTGAATGTGGCTAAGAGAACTCTGTGTGAGGCTATTAGGAACATGCACAAACAAACAACTATCTTAGGTTGCCTTGCTCATATCCTGTTCTGGCTTAAAATGGCAAGGTCAGAGGAAACAAGCTTTTTTTTTTTTTTTTTTTTTAGTCTTCATAAGTGGAAAAGCTATAAGAATTATCCCAAGCAAATGGGTTTACATGTATGTTTTATAGGTATTCTTTACTTTCAATTTGTGAAAAAGAAGAATCTGTTTCCCAAACACAGAAGAAAATCTGTTCTGTTAAAATATGCTTTGGTTACACCAGCAGATTATTTTACAGAATTCTTAAAGAATGCCAACAGACATATTAAATGTCTATTAGACTTCAATGTCATATTTGTTACATACTAAATTAATTATTTCTAATATTTACTGGTCTGTTAAGTTATATAATAAATACAAAACAAAACCTAAACCCTATCTAAAATCTACTAATATAGTAGAAGCCTTTAATTTTATTTCTTGTCAGTTTATCTTTGAGATCTTTTGATTCTGATATTATGGTATTCTGATGGTATAAAATCTGCCTCGTCTTGATAAGAGGTAGTTTCACTACAAAGTCAAGCTAATGTTTTACTTACTGATCCTTTGCACAAAAACTAGCTTGAATTAAAATGAATCAGTACTGTTTGTTTATATTTTACTTTTTTTTTCCTCTCTGATCTTAGGTTTATGATTATTGTGATTTCTCCTTGCTGTGTACTGAGTTCAGTAAAAGTGGTCAGTGCTTTGCTGGTGGTGAAGTACTAGCAGCTTACAGACTTATCATCTGGACAGAAGATGGTTACAGTTACATCTACCAGCTGCTAAACAGGTGGGTTCAGATGGGAAATTCACACTAAAAGTTCAGGTACAAGATGAACTTTGGGAGGTTTATTATGGAAAATCTCTGCATGTTGCAAATGATCAAAAACCTGAACAAAACCACTTTGGCACTCAAAGATTTACCCTGAATTTGACAGCCCTTAGCCTTTGTTTGACACAGCAGGGGACACAGGAATAAGATTAGCCATGTAGAACTTGGGCAGCTGGTGCTGTGATTTCACAGAGTCGCTTGTAATTGCTTGGTAACTTTTAATTTAATGTGTGGATCTTGGACATTACCGTTCTGCTTTCTAAAACTAACTTTTTAAACCTCTTATTTTTAAATTATGCAGTGGGCTTTCTAAAAGCATATATCCTGCAGATGGGAAGGTGCTGAAAGAAACTGTTTATCCTCATTTACTCTGCTTTACTGGTCTGAAGGAAAATAAGGTAAATTCAAAAAGAACTACAGTCAGCTTCAAAATCTACTGTATGTTTTTAGTAAATTACCAGAATGATCCCTAAATTGTTTAAATATCAACAAATCTGAATGTTATATAAAAAGAGTAAGATATTCCTTCATTTGAACACTGTAAATTTGGAGACGTTCATAATGTATTGTCTTATTTTTCTGGCAATTTTTACAGAAATCCTGTGTCTCAGCTACAGACTTTTTTCTGATTTTGTAATAGAGGGAGAGCTTTTCTTTATGTGGTCTAAAATAGCTTTAGAACCGTTTACTTGCACATCTGTAAATAACAGTGAGCAAAATGTAAGCAAGTTGTTCCATTCTTCTTCTATTAAGAAATGCATGCAAGTTTCAGTGAAATTGTGTAAATAGGTTGTTCCCATGTGTACCTATCTTAAGCTGAAGGGGTTTGAGTCTGTGACACTTTATTTAGAATACTGTTATCTTGAGCCTTCAGAGGCATAATCACATGCCTAACTTACATTGTGTGTGGACTAACAGTACTCAGGGTGCATAAAATAGACCCATGACTCTTTAGAACCATGGCCTCTGCCTTGAAAAAGCTTCTTTGGTAAGAGAAGAGGAAGAATTAAAGTAGGTGATATTTACTTCTGTTTAAGAATTTATGATTGGCAGGGTATATCACATCAATTTTGATGTTACTGCTTGGATGAGTTCACTTAAGCTATTTTGTTTGAAATCTGCATCTTGGTTTACTGTCTTGCCTTGTGTGACCAGAGTGAAATAGATAAAGAAAACTAGCTGACAGAAAAACTGAAAAATAGATAGAAGTTAGGAAGTAGAAAATCTATGCAGGGGTTAAGCTCTTAGAAAGCATTTGTATTGCATACTTTTCTGAAGCCTGACAGGTATCTATTTCAGCTGAAGGAAAATAGAACAGTCCAGTCATGTCACCCCCAACAATTCTTCTGATCTAAAAACAGAGTTCCTAACTGTGGAAAGATGCCAAAATTCATCTATCGTGGGGGAAAATAAACAACCAGAATGCATGCAAATACAAGGGTTACTATGATGGAAGGAAGATATGTTGACCCCTTCTAAATATATGCATTTTTAATAATGTCAATAATATTTTCTTATATTTCTTCTCAAGTGTTTACCCTCCTGCCTGAATAATTTTTATAGCCAATTTGTATGACACAACAAAACTGCCTAAACTGGTCTAAATTAAAATCTAGTAAAGTAAACATACCTGGAGATGCCTTATTTTGTTAACTTCCAGTTGAGGAGGATATTCCTCTAGTTTTGAGCCTCTAGAAGTTTCCCCTTAGGCACCTCACTTGTGGTATTTAATAATTTCATATTTCTTCATATTTGGGAATGAAGGTTATTTAACCACTAAATCTTGACAAGTCACCAGTAGATTGTTACATAGTCTAGGTGCAACTGACAGGATAAAAACTTTGTTATACCTATGGACGAAGAAAATATACAGATTTCTAGTACTCATGGAATATTAAACATTTTTTTTCTGAGATAAATATACTCCAACTTTTAAAGTTGCAGGACAGCTCATATTATTTTAAAATTGCAATATATAAACATACTCTCATATTCTGTACACTGTTGATAATATGGAGTCTTCACTTAGAGGCAGTGAACCTAGGGATCTCTCCAAGTATGTTTTTCCATTTGAGATGTAGGTTCAGCCAGAGGTACTGGCAAAGCAGAGTTCTTTGAGGTCTTGCACCAGGCAGAGTAGACCTGGTCTGAGCAGAGCTTAGTGACAGCTGAGTGTTCAACCTTTATTTGTTTTAGATTTCTATGGCTTTTGATGTTAGAAACTTTGAATTTGCACTTAATTATTGTATTATTTTATCAGTTTTTCCACAATAGAAGACTGATTTACTGTTTGTTTGTTTATTTATTTATTGTCTTGTTTTCTTTGGTAGAGTTTCCCTTTTGTTATGGGCTTTCTGAATGAAAGGAAGGAGCCTTTTTATAAGATTCTTTTTTCTGGTGAAGCTTCAGGAAGAATCACTTTGTGGCATGTTCCTGATGTCCCTGCATCAATGTTTGATGGTTCACCAAAAGGTCTGGAAAATCTATACTCTCAGTACAGTATCCTTAGTTATGTCTTTAAGTCAATTTTCATGAACGCTTTTTATTATGGGAAAAAAAAATAACACTAAAAAATTAGTGCTCATCTATATATTGTGATGATTGCCTTTAATTAGGAGCAACACCAAATAATAGTGTCCAGGAATGGACACAGTTTCTTTGTGTAACTGAACAAATCTACCTATTTCCACCTGTCTATAAACACATTTTTACTAAACATCATCAAAATTTACTTAGCTGATCGTACTTGTGGCTTTTCATGGACAGGTAATAATTTTAAAAAAAGAGATTTTTAGTAAGAAGATATGATCCAATGTTGGAATGGCGCTGACTTTCCAACTTCAGGATGCAGAAGGGATAAGTTAGGGAAATTATGGAGAAGCTAAAATGTATGTTTGGTTTTGGTTTGGTTTTGAGTTAAAACAAATGTTCCTGCTTCTCTCCACCCCCTATCCCCACCCCCTCTCCAGAGATCCCAATTGCAGCAATATGGAGTCTTCAGGATAACTTTGATAAAAATCTTTCCATGTCAGAGGGCATTATTGATCATCTTTGTGCATCTAAATATGGAACTGAAAGTGCAGTCGTGACTTCCTCTGTGTACATACCCAATCTTGATAAGCTTGTCTGTGGCTGTGAAAATGGGGAAATTTTTGTAACACTAGGCTTAAAAACAGCAAGAGCAAGACTTTTAGAAAACGTGTCTTTGAAAGGTAAGTTTTAACAATTTTACCTATTATCTCAGCCAAGCACAGAAAACTTCGTACTTCCAATATCCCCTTCAATGAGCCCTGTAAAAATTCACTGAAAGTGAAGGTGATAGTCAGGCTCTGAATGAGAAAAGGAGGATTATGATGGGCTTTTCCCTCCCTTGGTAGATGACTTAAGATACAGTTCAGTACTACCAAGGTGCTTTGCACTCTTAGGAATCTGGGAATGGCTGCAGGGGTGAAATCACCTGGAACCTGAGTTGCAGGATGTCAAGATAGGGGCACTAGTCTTCTTTATTTTCCCTCAAAAAGATCATTCCACCGAAGGAATGAAAAGGATACATCTTAGTAGTTGAATCTCAAAATGTAGGTCTTTGTCCTCCCTTTTGGGAACATGTCTAAAATTGTTTGATCCTATGGATGTCTTGCCTAAAACTGTTTGGATGACAATTCTTAGTTGTATTTTTTTCTGAATCAATGTATTAGCAAATGTGTTTATTTTAATTTTAATTTAATAATGATAACCTTTTATTTTTAAAGAACAAAAATTTTTGTTTCAGGTAATCTATCACATAAAGTTTTGAATGGTCATAGTAGCAGAGTCACATGTTTACTTTATCCACATGATAAATCAGTCAGGTTTGATCCAAGCTGGCTGCTATCAGGGGGACAGGATTCTGTTGTGATCTGCTGGAATATATTTACTGGAGAAATCTTGCACCAATTTATTCTGCAAGCTGGTCCAGTGACAGAGCTATTGCGATCTCCAGGAAACTTCAATGTAAGTAAAAACATAATAAAAGGCATCAAATATAGATACAAATATAAATATATATACTTTATATATAGTTAAGTATACTTGTATATACAAGAAGAAAACACTATCTGGTGGTACTTCTGTGACATTTTGTCTTTGACTTACATTCACTAATCAATTACTTGTCTTGTTTGAAAGTTACTTTTAACTTTAAGGGGGTGACTTTTTGTTAATTTGTAATTTCAGAGGTTCAGAAAAGTGTGAAAAAAGTGATGTAGTAAATTGAAGTTCTTAACAGTTTACTCATAACTTTTTAACATGATTATAAAGCTATTTTAATCTGTTATCTACTACTGAAGTTGAGAAGTGTAATCAGTAAGGTTAGGGATTTAGTAAGACAAGATGTAGTAAGACAAGAATTAGACCAATAATATTTCAATCTAAATAGTATTTCAATCTATAAGGCTTTATTTGGTTCCTGACAGATCTCTGTAGTCCTTTGTATGTACACAATTGTGTTTTTATAAGCTTTAGAAAAACTTGCTTTGTTTTAATTTAATTTTGAAGTAAGAAATCAGATGGGAAAATTACTGAAACCTTTATGCAGAATCACTGAATAAATTCTGTCCCCATTGCATTTCATGGGGCTGGGATTTCACTTTTCTTAGCCTATGAAGACAGTTGATACCTATAATTGGCTGAGTTTACTTAATGATAACATTAAGATTAAGTAGTCTACAAGACCTTTAGCAGTGATGTGATTTTAATACCTTCTAGAGGCCTGGCACAAGTTCTTAATGTTTGTAAGGTTCCTTAGCACTTTCTGGAATCTAGATAGGATTTAATACCTGCTTGGATGATGATCCAGTTCTCTTTAAAGGGCTGAAATTTCTCATAGTGTGAATTCTTTTATGTCACCAAAAATTCCTAGCAGAAAGGGAAGGCTTTGAAGAACCAATTCCATACAATTTTAAATTACACTGCAATATACCTGTTTTTCATTAGAAATATATTGCCCTTGGCTTTTGTGCCTTAAGACTTGATATAATTTTATATCACATGATTAACAGTTTGGCTTATGTTAATGCCTTTATTTGCAGTTATCCTTGAAGAGAAAGTAATTATATATTTGTTATATAATCACTGTTTTGTCAGGCTAAGTACTGTGGATTAATGGTATTTAAATTTCTCATTTGAAAAATCAGAGTGGGCTGTGTATCTTCCTATTTGTGTATTAGTTTTACAGCTAGTCTGCTAAGAACACATTGGAGAAATAAGCTGAAATAAAATATTTTCCCAAACTAGTATGTTTCAAGAAATAAATCACTAGGAAATTGCTCCAGTCTTGTAACAGTGGTGTGGTCATAGCTGTTGTTGCAGTACTGATAATGAAGTTCTTAATCTGTTCTACAGTTTAAAGATCACAGCATAGTGTGCTGTGTGTGCAATGATCACTCAGTAGCTATTCTACACCTTCAGAAGAGAGAGTGTCTCCTACATGCCAGAAAGCATCTGTTTCCTGTGAAGAAGATCAAATTCAACCCTGTTGAAAATCTGCTAATTGTTGGATGTGAAGATGATTCAGTGTACGTTTGGGAAATTGAAACAGGTAATAAGTTGTATGTTCACCTAAGTTTTGTCTGTCTGTCATGTTAGGCTATACAAACCTAATTTACAGATGACTGAAGCAGAAGTACTAATACATAGAACATTTTAATTAGGAAGCTTAAGTTTAATATAACAAGCAAGATATCTTGAAACATATGGAAGTTTTAAATGTCACTAATGACATAAAATAGCTTATGTCAGATCCTGACAATTGGATCATTAGCTGATATTGTAGTGAATTGAGCTGAATATTTCTGGAAGCTATGATTTAAAAACAATGTGCTCTCTTGAATTAAGAAAAGAAATTTACTGTTTTAACAATACCAAATTATAGCATGAAATTCTGCCTTCTTCAGCAAAATTAATTTGAAAAACCTTAGATATAATTGTGAAGCTCACAACTGTGTAGTTTGGAAAACTAAAAGTGAGTATTCCAAGTTAAATTGTAGATTTCCTCCAAATTAAGACTTATTCACAAGTGTAATAAATGCAGTTATTTGAACTTTGATACAGAACATTGGAGAATGTACTGGCACTGGATGTTGCAATATAGTGTTTCTGTGCTGTTCAGAGTAACGTGCCTTGTGTGGTGGAAAGAATACATAATGAGTCTATAACCACTGAAATGCAGAGCATATTAATACTGCATGAAAACAGTTTTACATGTGTCCTGTGTAACACTGAAACCACAGCTTGCTTCACAAATCATTTCAGTGCAGTCAGTGTCTAGGCTGTGTTTACTTCAAAGTCCACAGTTATAAACTAGAAAAAAGCGTTTAATGAATCATAGAATGATATAAGGGCTCAGACTGGAAGGGACCTTAAATGTATATTGTTAGAGAAAGCCATGTCAGCACAGAAAAAAAAAAGGCATTTTGCAAAATTAAGTGATGTTTAAGCAGTGTAGGGCTTTGAATTTAATCCTGACAGTAGGGGTACTTTCACCACACTGCAGAGAGAAGAGGTTCTTCCTTAGCTTTAAAAAAAAAAAAAAAAAGACTCATGGGCAGTACTTATTGTGGTGTGAATTCAGTGCTGTTGTTGTGTGTGCTTAGCAAAGTGGAAAATTATTTTGATTCTCAAAATCTGTAGAAAAGTAAAGCTAAAATGCGAATTTTAGCAGTCAACTATAAAAGACTAATCCTTTCTATCACAGTGCAATGAGCAAAGCAGACCAAGAAGTTAAGGGACTGAAAGGGAGACAAATATACCTCAGTTGCAACCGTATTCTAGTGAAAATATAGTGAATTCTTTGTGAATCATTGAGATTTAATAGCATAGGATTGTAATGATACCAGAGAGACAAATCAGGGTGTATTTGTCTCCTCTAGCTATGAAAATAATGCCTGTTTTGCAGGAAGTAAAATGGATGCCACTGCTCATGTATTATTATATAACCAAGAAGGGTGAAGATAGTTAAAAGTACCTTTATTTGATGTTTTTGTATCTTTTGCTACTAACATCAGGCCAGAAGGAGAACTACAATCACCACAACTAAGGAATATCTGGTACATAAGGGATGCAGTTATTTGCTATGTTAGCAAATAGCTTCTGTATTCCTCTTCTGTATTGGTGAAAATATATAGCTGAAATATAGCTGAAAAAATGATATTTAGAGAGAATACCCAGGAAAGCCTATTAGGATAAGCTGTAGTTAGTTTAATGTAAATTATATACTTCATGTAGGAGAACATGAGAGGTCATAGCATTGATTGTTGAAATTGGCCTGACCTAGATCAGGAGCTATGCAGATAATTCAGTATCACTCAGGCAGACAGAGCGTTATTCAGATGTACAGGGAAAGATGTATACAGCATCACAGACAGAACTCAGCAGGAACAAAGCAGAGTTTCATTAATTTCATCTGTTGGTTAATGGATAGACATGCAAAGTACTACTTGCTGATGCAGTTACCTGTGAGCATGTCCCCTGGTATTTAAAGAAGATAGTCTAAGTGACAGCCTTGTGTTTGGATTCCATTAGGGATATGAACATAAGATTAAAATGTTAGTCATTTCTATAGTCAAGAAGTATTTCTCTTCTTGCTATACTGTTAGTTTCCTGACTGAAACTTTGCTTCCTTAAGTGAAAGTCATCAGAGGACCTGATTTTGTGTCAGGCTCATGTATTACTGTTAGCAGTTTTTAATTTAAAAAAAAAAAAAAAAAAAAAAAAAAGAACAGAGTTATTGTGCTAGAGTTAATGGATAACTGGGAAAACAGCCAGTCTGTTTATAAAGCCACTCTGTTTATAATTTTGGGATGTGAATTAAGGAATTTCTATGAATATTTCAATATTTACACTGCTGTAGAGTCAGCAGTAATTCTGTTGAATTTGACAAATGACTTCAAAAGTTTAGGGGCATCTAGTACCTATCACTGTCTTTCAGTGACACCATTTTAGGTTCAAAACTGTCCTACCAGGTAATTAAGAGCATGAACCCTTAAGCAAATGAAAGACTCTTATACATTACAATTAATCTTCCAAGTTTCTATGAGTGAGGCCAACACTTCTCAAAAAGCATTTAGAAGCTAAAAATGTCTCTTAGCAGGCTTTTATTTTCTTGTTTTATGGAATGGGAACATTGTCACAGATTAAATCTACACCAGTATTTCTTCATGTACAACCTGTACAATTTTCATAAGATTGCTGAAGATACCTTATTTTACCTTGTAAGTGGGAAATTGCCAACAAGTATGATGGGCTACCTCTAAAAAAAAAAGGCATTTAAGGATACTTTATACTGAAATGCATTAACTGACAAGAGTTGAATAAATGGAATTTACTACTGACCTTAAATATCTTGGCATTTATTTACACTTAGCTATCTACCTATAAACTAGTAGTTTGAGCTTTGTCTTTAATGAATAGGAGGAAGTAGGAATAAACACAAGTGCTTATTTTTTCTTCTCCAATGACTACAAGAAGACTTGGGGGGATGGAGAATGTCTAAGTGAATTGTTCACTGCTGTTACAATTCCAGAATAAGATGAATTGAATTTCATCCTTAGTACTTTGATTTACAGAATTAAAATTATTCTATGATAAATTTGAACGTTGCTGCTGAGCACATATGTAAGTAGTAATATAGATGTTATGAATTAATATTTGTGTAGCTTAACATATTTTGCCTACACTTTAATACATGGAAGCAGGGACTTTCCTTTAAGGTGGAATATCTTTCCATGGCAATAAATATTGATCTAATAAAACATGGAATATTAACATAGCATGTATACAAGATACATTCCAAACTGGTGTCCTAGAAGACAAATATGACAATCAATAACAAATTTTATTTAAATTAGACTGCAGAATATTTTTTTTCAATAGCCACCACTTTAAATCCACTTCAATAAGGAAATCAGCTGTTATCTATTGCTCTTACTATCTGCTCAGGTAAATGCATCTTTGAGTTTTTTTGTTTTTTTTTTTAAAAGGTAAATATTAGTATAAGATGCAGCAATAATAAGATCAGTTTTCTTTCTAATTTACACACCATATCTATGGAGCCACACTTCTATCTAATATATATGGAGACTGAGGAAAGAATGGACAGACTTTAAAGAGCACCCTTCATTTTTTGGAGGTAGATTTAGTTTTGAGTTAGTACTAGTTTAATATGAATTTATTCATCATGCTTGCAGAATCATCTAGTAACTTAATATATTTTTCCCTGCAAGTCGTCTTCTGTTTTATTATTTAACAACATGCTTATTATGAGTTAAAAATAGAATAATGTAGCTTAATCAACCTTTTTGTTCCACTGTCAGAATAATAATATACAGATATGATCTGTTTCTACTAATGGTAATGGTGAATTTACTATAGCTACTTTAAATGGGCTCTGGGAAATATGATTCATGAGGCATTGTTTGACTTTTTTGTTCATCTGTTTTGATCACTCTTCTTCTGAACTGTTTATGGATCCTTACCTCTTAGCTTTTACATGTTAATATTCTGTACCATTTATTACATGCAGGGTAATTAAATTAGTTATAAATAACAAAGGAAATAATTATAGCATTCTGAAAACTAAAGTGCTAAAGAAAAACAAGTTATTAAATTAGCTATGTGACTATGCTTGAGATGTTTGGAGGAGGTAACCTTAGCATCTTCAAGCTTTTCAAAGCTTAACTTTACAAGTGTTAAGATCACCTGTATAAATCTAACTGCACAAATTCCTTCAATGTTTAGTTTTCTTATGCACCTCTGGATGTTGGAGGACACTTACTAATGTGTAGAATTGCATAGTATTTTGCTTCTATCTACATTATGTGCTGCACTCCCAGTTTCTGTCACAGTTCTTCAAGCCTTTTATGAATATAATATCTTCATGTATTTTGCCATGATGGCTATTGCAGTATGAGGGTTTAATAAAACTTCTGGCATCTTCCTGCCAGGTGCAGACTCATGGCTTCTAACTTCTTTACTTAACACCTATAGTATTCCAATGGCTTATATAATTTTAAAATGTTATGTGCAGAATACATCATACTTGCATAAACATGCAAGCTATCTCAACTGATATTCATTGCTATCCCTTCCTGTCTCTAGAACTCCATGTTGATTTTTACACAATTTTCTATGTGTGTATAGTTTTTCATAGAAGAAAATGAATTGCTATGACTTCTGTTTACTGAAATCTATATATGCTGTCATAAGGGATGGAGTCTTTATGAACCTGTGGTTTAAGCAAACAAAGGGTAACGATACCACATAATCCACTTCAATAAAAGTTGTCACTATGGTGGGAACAAGACATCAACATTGACAACGTATTTAACAGAAGTGTTCTATTCAGTTTTGAGTCCATGCTCTAAGGCATGAAGATTTTATGCAACACCATGTGTTTCATACTAATATGATCGCAATAATAGATGATTTCAAACACTTCTGCTGAGAGGGGAGGAAAAGCTACAAACCCAAGTACCTTAAGGTAGCTGTCAGGCATAGAATACTTTAGCTCAGGCACTTAAACTGCAAAGATATTAGAAAATTAAAAAAAAAAAAAGTTAAAGCACTTTAGTGATATTGGCAGCCCTAAAATATGCCGTGTCAACCTACTAGTCAAATCCGTCTCCATGATCATTTTTATCACAAGAAAAATTTTAATGAAAAAAGCAAGAAGTTAGTTCAGAAATATCTCAGAAAAAGACTTCCTGAAATGTTATACCACATTAACTACATAATGTTACATGAACTCTATTTCAGAAGCATCATTCCTGTGGAGAAAATAAAATTGTCATATATGTGGTTGCGTTATAGATCAAACTTCAGTCATATTGAAAGTCTGAGAGTCATACATGCCAGAACACTTTAAAACACCATTTAGAGTTCATTTTTAGATATCTACGCTTCAATATTTTTTACAACTGGTGCCAACAAAAAGGTCTAAGTCTCTGATAAACTCTATGCTACTGTTATATGAGCTGCAGGATATGTGGGGTTTCCTTTCTTTGTTTTAAAGGAGACCATCTTTTTAGTATATCTGATAGCTTTACTCACCTCAGAAGAAATTAATCAATTAAGGAAATTAAATTCATAAATAATGAAATTTAAATAATCCAGACAGTTTTACTGAAACTCTTAAAACTATAACAAAATAAACTTAAAGTTACTGTACATTTATGCTTAGATATTTGTAGAAGTAATCATAAGTACTCCTCTCACCCCTTTGTCTTTGCAAAACTTAGTGATTTACAGTCTCTTTTAATATCTTTCATTTTCCTTTTTTCTCTGTCTCTTTTTATTTCATGTCATCAGTCAGACTAGACTTGAATGGAGAGTATGGCCTAGCTGGTAAATCCTGTGTTTTTACTTCTCATATGCTGCAGGCTGTGGTATAGCTAAGGTCAAGGTCATAGCAGTCACTGATTTTTTTCTTTTTTTCTTTTTTTTATTTTCAAGTGCCCTCTGCATAGCCTAAAGACATGGGCTGATAAACTCTGTTTTAGATTCCTTGGTAACTACATCTGGTAACACTTTTTGTGAAACACTACATGTGTACAGGAAGAATTTTTCATATGGTACCCCATTATATTATTGGGAGAAAAGGCTTATTAATAACTTTCTGTGAAGCCTGTTTATTTATTCATGTATTCCTGGCGAACAAAGCTTATCTCCAGCGTCCCTTGTTCCTTGTCAGAAGTCTAAGTCACTTATACATTTGTAGGAGTAAGATGCAGTAACTGTGAAAAGGTTTTCTTAGAAATCAACCTAGTGTCTCCTTCCTATGCAGTTCATGTGGGTAGGATAATGAACTTCATCTGTAACAAATGGTATTACACAATTCTTCAAAAGTGCCAATTTCTGCAATAGGCATTTCAATCAGTTAACACCTAACTAGTTCTATTAAACTCTCATCAGATATTTGGCTAGTTAACATTAAGCTTTTGATAAAATTGCTGTAGTTATTAATGAAAACAGGTAGTAGAGGGCTTTCAGAGATGCCAGATTATCAGGAAGAAATGGTATATAACATGTTTTATTTTTTTCGAAGACATTGGAATTGTCTTTTGACTAAAATTTCTTGTCTAACCCTGTACTTTAGAAGATGTTTACAACTTGCCTGTTTTTTCTATCATTTAATTAGTCTTTTACACACATTTTACACATACTCAGTTTGTACCCACACAATATCTTTGCTTTCTTTATCCTGGAATTACACAAATTGATAAACGATTTGTTTAAATAACACTTTGTCAGGTACGTGTCTGTGAATGCACCCATAATATGGGACCTGAAGTCTGCTTGCTTATACAAAAAACACTTTTGTTGATACTTTTTCTGATATTTCAGTTAATAAATATCACCTGATACAAAACTATGGATCAAATATTAGGTATCTCTGTTGCATTATTAGGAGTTAATTGAAGACTCAGACTTATCTCCCCTGAAGGGAGCATTGTGTGTTCAGAAAAAGACTAGTGATTTAGCTGTTCTGTTCTTAGGTCATGGTCTGACCTTCAACATTAACAGTTAGGGCAGACACCACGTGGGTTAACATCTTGACATCTTGGTTCCCCCTCCTCCTCCCCACTTCATGCTTAAGAGGCATCCTTAGAGAAAGGGAGAACCTGCTGTACACTATTGAACCAGAGGCAAAATAACTTATTTGGCTAACATTACATTCTAGGAATATCCAGTGCAACATTAAAGAATTTCTGATTTAACTAATATTTCTCTGTTAGTAGCTCTGTGCAGAAGACATGTTATCATTTGCATTGTGTTACTTTTAACACTGAATAAATAGGAATGTCATCCCATGATTGCTTCCCTGGGGCCTCTCCAGTACCTGACCACTCCCTAAGTGAAGAACTTTTTCCTAATATCTAATTTGAACTTCCCCTTATGCAGCGTTAATTTGTTCCTTTGTGTCCTATCACCAGTCACAAAAAAGATCATCTGCTTTTGAGGAAGATGGAGACAACAATAAGGTCACATCTCAGTGTCTTCTCTAAGCAGAATTAATCAAATATCCCCAGCTGCACATTACAAGTCATACAGATAGACTAAAGTCATTTTTTTTTTTAAGACACAAATTATCAGCACTCACTTATTAGTTTAGCGTATTTTGAAAATTCAAATGATTCATAAATGTGAAGATACATGCTTTTCAGTTTTTTCATGTGCAAACCTTTAAGTTAAAACTTTGTTCTTTTTGTGTTATCTTGCAAGTAAGCCTCAGGTCAGTAAGTAGATTCCACTCAAATATTTCAGTTGTCCAAATCTGAGTAATTATTCAGTAACTTGGTGATGTAGAAGCTACTGGATCTTGGATGGGTCTGTTGAAAAAGCAATATTGTCTTTTCTTCAGTCTTGAGAAGCTAAGGGTAAGTGTTTTGTGCAGAAAATAGTAAGGTACTTTCATATTTAATATATGCTATATGAAACGATATATACTTATGTCCTTATATTTGCATGTGTTTCATATATATTTAGTGGAACATACATAGAATTAATTTTATATGTTCTTAAAAGTATAATTTCTTATAGTTGATAGCTGATGTCCATTCTTTATTGCTAATAATGAAGTAGGATACAAAAAAAAACATATTGGAATGGAAAACTTGACATGGTCATTGCGGTCTGAGGAGTTCAACTCTATTTGATGTCTTTAATTCCAGGTACTAAGGGGTGATTATCTTGCTCCATGTTTAATATGGCAATATAAAAATAGTGAAATTGCTTATCTTCCTTAAGTTCAGAACTGATCACTTCTTCAGTTTTTAGTACATATAATGTATGATAACTATTCCTGACACAGGATTGTTGTCTTTAGCTGTTTAGAATAGTGGAGTGAAGAAGCAAATGGGAGTTCTACTGGCCATTCTTTCAGGGTATTTTGTTTGCAGCAGAAATCTTGAGATGAGGACTGTCTGTGTTAGAGAACTTTTCTGCCTACGCTGTGTAAACACACACTACGTAGATAATATTTCAGGACTTTTCTTTATATTGTTCTTTATTCCTTTTTTTAACTTAAGAATATTCTTACAAACTTACTAAAGCAGTTCTAAAAATGTATATTCTGAAGAATGTCAACGTTCACCACTTGGACTATGTGACAGAAGTCTTCTGAATGTGAAAATCTCAACAGTGTCTGCCAAGTCCATTTTCCTCAGTGACAACTATTCTACATGCTCCTATATACAGTGCCGAAGTCATAGTAAAATATAATTTCAGGAATAAATGCATTTCAATAGGTGTGATATTATTTGGTCTATTCCATCTATATTTGTTAGATTTCATTTATTTACCTTTTTGTTTTGATATTGGTTTGAACTGTGTATTTTTACTTAACACAATGCTTGTTCCATCTGGTTTATGCTATTTGATATTTGTGATAGAGCTAGCATTTTAGAGATATTTTTTTCAAGTGCTTGAATACTGTTTTGAATCAGGATGGTGGACTGCTTTAAAAATAAAAAATAAAGCATTTTATAGCGAGGAATGTCTAAGTTCTGTTTCTCTGACTCAACCAGCACAGAAAAGAAGTAGGTGGAATTTCTTCAGATGAAAAAAGTATTTATGGAAAGGAATGTTTTGATAGCAAATAAAAACACCAAGAAATAGCTGATATAATGCAGATGATAGTTGGTCTGAAAGGTGATGTTTATTGTTTTGGCTACTAGTAAATTTAAAGAAAGACTTGTTCTTAGCTGCATGTTCTCTTAAAATAACACCAATTCTAAAAACAATTTTCATTCACATAGATCACCTCTGCTATAAAATTCAGCTGAGTTACTAGGTCACAGCAGCACTGCAGTATTGAGGATGTCTTTTCAATACTTTAGCTGTGACAGCAAAGAGAAAGCACTGGAGCCTGATGATATGACAGGTCATGTGATGTCAGTGAATACCTTGTCTTGAAAAAGATAATATGCATGACCTCCCCAGTAAAAATGCATCATTCAGTAAAAGCAGAACCCAGAGAACTTCATGGACAGCACTAACACCGACAGCACTAACACCAAGAGACACAATTTGTAGTACTTGGTCCAGAAAAAGAATAAGATGTTGTAATACTCTCTAGCTAGTCACATCTGGTGGTCCAAAGCTGCCTAGGAGAGTGAAATACTCTACTCTTGACTGTTTGTAAGACTTGGTTGCCATGGTCACAACCTTAGAGAGATAAAGACTTTTTCCTGTATTTTGTATGTATAGTAGGAGGTCATAGCAGTAGAGTTGCTGTTATATAGAAAACATTATTTTCTCCTTCATTTATTGGTACCTTAGCCTTCCCTGTCAAAAGCTTCAGGCTCATTTGTGTTTAAAATACTCCAGATTTGAAAGCTGTCTGGTTTGTACTCTTTCCAATGTACAGCCTCTTTTATTGCTCTTTATTTTTGTTTTTCTATAAGATTAGGAGCAACGCTTCTAGCTACAGTTTCTAGAAAAAAACACCTATGTATTTCTTTGACTGTCTGCATTGGTCAGAATCTTTTTAAGTAAACAGTTTTCTCTCTAACATGCTTCTTTATTGTATAGGTGTATTCAGGAGTTGCAGAATATACCTCTTCCTTTATTTGTCTCTGCCGCCTACTCACTTTGCAAATGAATATTTCAGTCTCTTCAGAAATGCAAACTACACTAGATAGGATAAATGTTTTCTAGTACTTCCATGACCACCCAGCCTCCCCCATCATCACAATAATTTCCCTGTGCACTCTGTGCACTTCTATTGCTGCTTCAAATGTTTGCAAATCTGTGTTTATAAGCATACTGAGCTCTATGACTTAGAAGTATATGCAAGCAGGTACACCTTTAAGAACAGAGCTTTCTTTTGGAAGAGGTTACGTATGATTATAAGGAATCTGAGATAGCCACTATGAATAAATAGTTTTAAGATGAAACTCCAAGTTTTTGAGATTTTATTTCATATCATAGCCTTTTGTCAGTAGTAAGCTAAACTGGTTGTACAGTGAATTTCCTGTGTGATATTCCTGTCTATAAATGCCCTTTTTTCTTAATCCCCACCTGGCTTTATGTTACCCTTGTGTGCTAAGTGGTCTTTTTTTTCTCCACCCAGTATGAACCTGGATGGGTTTCTGTGGTTTATAAGAAAGTGATTTTCTACAAACTATACCTACAAAATAGTATACTTGCTGTGGCATGATCTTGCCACAACCAGTTGCTGAAAACTTTTGCAACTCAACCTGTTCGGTTTCTCAGTTTGCATCCACAAGTCTGTAGGACGTAGAAGCACGTCTGCCAGCATTTGGAAAGAAATACATATAAAGCATTGATTTGCTTTCATATACATCAAGACTGATGATGTATTTCATTCAGGCCATGGTCTTCAGAAGAGAAATACTGCTGTCCATCTCTTTCTGCAAGGAGCTGAGTGATGGTGAGGCACACTTAGGTACATATGCAGCCAGCAAAGCCTGTTTTACATATTTGAAGCTGTCTAATACTAAAGAGCATGTAAAAACAGGTCTTTAAAATTTAATACTAGGCCCCCAAAATTCTTGGATTAATTAAGGATTTTTCACAATTTCTGCCTTAGCTCCTTGCCCATACAGGTAATATCCTATTATTTCACAGGGATATTACAGTACTTTCTGAAGTAGTTGAATGTGTAGTTAATTGTAGTGAATTGTACAGATTAAAGTGATATAGAAAACAAGGATGGGTAGATGCATGTACACATGTACATTTCCTGCATATCGGATTTGCAGTGGTAGGTCTTAGTGAGAGTTTAGTCTTCTACACTTAAGGGAGAGCTACTAAATTTTTGGTGACTTCTATTTATCTTGTGTTCTGAATGATGCAGTGAGATCTGTGAAGAGCTCCAAAAACCATTCTGTATGCATAAAGAAGCTAAACTAATATTGAATGAATGACCACATTATTTCCACACTTAACTTTACAAACACGATAATACTTTTAAGAATGTTTGTTCATTCATGTCTAGTATGGATTGCATAGTCTTTCCTTGAATTTTTGTGCTCCTGAAATATTGAAATGTTGCAGTGTCGAGAGCTTTGCAGACAGTATTTTTTTCTGAAGCGTTCATAGGCAGTCTGACTGGAGATCTTGGGCCTCTTGTTTTCCTACTCACTTCTGTAAGTCCTGGGCATAGGCTGCAAATTCTGGGGAGGGATGAAGAAAATAACATTGAAAAGAACAGGGCCTGATTTTTTTTTTTTTTTTTTTTCCTGTAATAATATAGTGTATTTTATGGCATTCAAATGAGTTGGAGGGGACAAAAAGCCAGTTCTGCTGCTTTCTTCTGCTTTGAACACGAAGACTATTGGCTATATAACTACAGTTGAGAGAGATGAGTTTTGGAG
The DNA here is from genome assembly GCF_011077185.1 of Oxyura jamaicensis. Lineage (NCBI taxonomy): Eukaryota > Metazoa > Chordata > Aves > Anseriformes > Anatidae > Oxyura > Oxyura jamaicensis. Next base: position 2,666,730 of record NC_048902.1, on the reverse strand, counting down.
AAATTTCAGATAAAGAAATTTTATACAGACAAATGCATTGTGTGAGATCCCTCAGTCCCAGTCCAATATTTTTAGCAAGTGTTACTGTTAAAACTTCAATGTTACTTTTCTTTTCTTCACTGACAATGAAAGGGGAAATTCATGTTGCATTACCTGAGGCTACAAAGAAGTTAAACTTAGGGAAAAATATTTCACTTTATAGCAGATATTTACTTCTGTTTCCATTGGGGACTGTCAGCCTTCCAACACATGAGCAAATGGATGACATCATATTTAGCTTTCCTGACAGCACTTCACTCCTCTGCACTAAACTAGGAAATCACATGAAGAGTGGGAAAAATACAGTCAGAAGTATCAAGAATTAGCAGTCACTAGTCAGAATTGGATTGATTTTAGACTCTACAATTTTTCCATGTTGGCTAGAATTTCCAAAGTCTAAGGAAAGAGGTGGCATACAGCAAATGTTCCATTTCCCTGATTTGTTCTCTAGGAGAAATGAAGAGATTACAGTAAGAATGAAAAGAAAAACTGAAGAAAGTAAGTGAAGAAGAGCAGAGCCAGAAGCTGCTCGTTGGGGAAATAGCACTCGAATCTGCCTGTATTGTGGATGTAATCCATACAACTGATAAAGCAGCCCATGAAATATTGTGTTCATATTCCTGACTCTTAAGCTAGGTGTAATATATTCAGGTATTTAAAAAGTTTCGTGGTAGACAGGTTTTAGTAACAGAATGAATTTTGAGCTTTCCCTTGCTATTTCTAACCTAGAACACTAGAGGACAGCACTAAAATATTACATAAACATATTGTTTACACTTAATTACACACCGAAGGCTTTGTGGGAAGGAAAACAACTGACAGTTTTGAGAAAAGTTAGGGAAAGTGGTGTTTTGAAATTCCTTCACTCCTTTTGAAAATTGTATCTGACTTCATACATTATACAAAATGTACTATGTTTATTGCTCTTTAAGGTATTTGTGAGTCTCTTCAGTAGTTCAGTAGTTAAGCTTTTTTTTTTTTTTTTTTTTTTTTAACATAATAATGCTGTAAAATAAAACCTTGTGTAGAATTACATTTTTAAGGTCTAGAAAGTAAGGAATTAGTTGGCTTGTCTATGAACATAGGTTCATGATTTATCTGTTTACGTGAAGTGTACTGTATTAACATAATATTATTTTTTTTTTGTAAATATTGTGTTAATGTCACGATATTCAAATGGGAATATGTATTAATGTAGTTCCTTGAAAAAATTACAAATTGTGTTGTGTTTCTCTAGGCACACTGGAACGGCATGAAACAGGTGAAATTGCAAAAGCAATTCTTTCTTCCATTGAAGATTCAAAATACTTAGTGGCAGATGTTCTACTTCCTATATCTCAAGAGTCAAAAAGAAATAAAAATCCTGAATACAAATCCTCTAGCTCTTATAAGCTTGGCACAGTCTCTTATAATCTTACTCATACAGAAAAATCTTCAGATAAGGTAAGGATGTAAAGTAATGCATTTCTCTAGAGCACTGATTTGTGATACAAATTATTTACCCTTTCGTCTTCACTGTGGAGCCCTGCATTAATGTTGTGGAGACTTGGTTTTAAGTTTCTAAAGCCATGTGCATACTTGTTCAGTTTCTGTACCATTTTGTAGAACAAGTGCATTATGTATTGCTAGTAGTAGATCATCTCAGAAGGATTTTCTTGGGAATTTAGCACACGTTTTGATCCTATTTGCTTATGCTGCTAACTTAAGACTGCATCTATTAGCAATACCCTCAGGGCAATTGAACCCACAACTTCAGTTGGAAGTCTTGAGAAAAAGCACATCATGGCACAATGCCACTGGCATTCCCCCCATTGCTCTTTTACAAAAGTGCAGATATCTCTTGTCATGCAGTAGTAGTTTTTATTGGTTGTTTGTTTTCTGTTAACACTGGGGAATGGAGTGAAAGTGCTTTTCATTTACATTAGTGCAATTAACTTTGGCACTTCATTGCTTAAAAAGAGTATGGTGATGTTTACTGTGGGCCCCAAATAAGTATGTCAGTCTTCAGGAGTGATATGATTGAGCACACTATTTAGATTAATTGAACAATTTTTCACTAATGTTATTAAACAAAATAATTGTGACTGATGGAGATGATGTGCTCTTCCTTCTTGTTTTTCTTTTTTTATATTTTGAATAATAGAAGGAAACACCATACAAAAACTAGTGCCAATATACTGTTAAAGCTGAGAAAAGGAGTATGAAGATACTAGATAATGAGAAATAAAGTTGAAAACATAAACAAATTTGCTTATGGCTTAGATATATATGTATATTACTTTTTTAAAAATATAAATAGCTGTATTTGTAAAACCAACTTTTTAAAAAGTCTCAAATTTAATACAATCTCAGTTTCAATGGAATATGTATTACCTTATTCAAGCTGGAAGATAATGGTAAATACCTTTTTCTCACAGCCTGTTTATCATGAGTTAAGTATATTCACTGACTTTTTGATACAAGCATATCTTAATAATGGGGATTCAGCATTGCTTGTTTGGGTGTAGTACTTCTTAATACATTTTTGGAATAGTTTGTCTCTGCAATGAACCAGAGGAAGACAATCTGTTATTCTTCAACAATGAATGTAGATCAAAAATACTTTCCTATGAGTATGAGAAGGTGAGAAATGTTTTCCCTTAACTCGCATGTAGAAACAACCTTCACAGTGGTCTCTGGCCTTTCCCTGGCTTTTTCAATTGTGTTAAATGAAAGACTGGGTTTTCCAAAATTCAGTCTTATAAAGGATAGCTTAATCCAAGTTCATTCTGAACTTTTTCTGTTTTTTTTTTTTTTTTTTTTTTTTTTTCTTTTTTTTTCTTTATTGCACTTAAAATTTATATATGCCTTTGAGTTTATAATTATGCTTGTTGAACTCTTTATATTTCTCTTTGACCTTTTACTAACCTTAGTCTGATTTCTAAAGTTCTTTTTGATCCCATTTTCTGAAACGTCTTATTAGAGCATAATCCTGCTGAGCGTGTTGTGGGGCAGATGGTGTGCTAGTTGGCCATTGACATAGAATCTGATCTCACTATTGCTTTATTAAAAGGAGTAGTTTCTTCTAGTGTTTTTAAAGAGAAATAACAAAGTTACAAGCATCTTTGAAGCATAATTTTGGCCATACGTTTTAAATCAAAAATTACTTGGATTTAAAGTGGCTAGAAAGGAAACGTGCTGCTCGTGGAATATAGGAAAGTAGTTTTTGGCAGATTATAAAGTAGTTTAATGTGCTTTAAGGATTATTGTGATTTTAAATTGGAAATAATGTCACAATAGGTGACAGTGGAGTTAGAATAATTTATAGCAGTTCTTGAACAGGCATGTGTCTCGGCTACTCTGAATCTGCAATAAAATATTCCATTTACATTTTTAAACTTTGCTCCTTAGTTATCTTGTTGAGAATATTATTGATGGCTCTTGGACTTTCCTATGACTGTCAAAATACCTTTTTTTTTTTTTTTCTTTCACCTTCTCATTTTTTGTCTTTGTAGTCATGTTATGTTAGTCTAGTTCCTTAACAAATGGAGATCTGTACTTAGGAAAGCTACTCTTCATTCAACTAAAATCTGTTATGCATTGCATCCAGCATTTCTCCCCACTTCTGTCTCCATTATAGAAGATTCTGTAGATTCCTGTGGGAGATACTGGAGGCTAAATGTATAGGGTGTAGCCAAACCTGGGAAGATAATGACAATGGAGGTCCACTTAATGCTTTTCCAGAAATCCAGTGTGGTCTGCACAAAGGGAGCATGCTGCCCTGTGGCTTTTTATACCTGTCATTTTTTTATTATTATTATTATTTTTTATTTTTTTTTAAATGAAGTTCAAATAAAGGCTTCTTATGAGTTCCACCACTTTTCTTAGTTCTTATTCTGGAATTTTTTTTCATTTTTTTTTCTTCCAATTGTTTTGTGTTGACTCTTTTGGAACATTGTGGCTTAGCATCTTGAAATAATTTCCTGAAATCCACTTTCTGTGAAACTAATGGAAGTTCTGTGGATATCAGTGGGTTCAACACTTCATGCTGTATTATTAGGTGTATAATGATGACACAAATCAAACTACCATGAAAATTTCAGGTTCTCAAAAGTCTTTATCAAAATGCATATAAACAATCACTATTTCATTATTAATTTGCTTCTTTGGCAAATTGTATAATAGAAAGTTAACATGTTAAATTATTAATAAAACTCTGATTTTGTGTGTGTGTGTATAAATCAACTTTAGACTGTTTAAGAATTCAGTTTCAGGAGACTTTTGAAATGGAAAATGTGAGGAGGCTCTTCTGTCCTTTTCAATATTATGCTTGTAAGCAAATCTTATTTTGTACAATGATCAACATGAAGATCACAAGCAAGATTCAGTATTTATTACGTTGTTTTGTCATTAAATATTATATTTAAGACAAAATAACATCTGCAAGACAATGGCCTTTCTTCCATCCTAAGAAGAAAAATATTCTCACATAGCATTCCAGCTTCAAAGACTCTTTCAAAACATTTGTCATCATGTAAATCACAGATACAAAAGCAGAATGCTTTGATTTCATGGTGTTTTGACCATTTTAATTCTTTTATTGTGCTGCACGTGCCAGTGGGAGTACCAATAACAGATGAGTGTGACAAATGCAGTTAACACAAGATCCATATTAATGTTGTCAAATACCCTTGATATATTTAAACAGATTTTAATTCTTTTCCATGTCAAAAGACCTGAAATATATAGTTTAATAGTTCTTCAAGAAAGCTTTACTTAATATGTGAATGTAAAACCTCTCATAAAAATGAAACTTTTATATTGGCCTTAGTCATTGACATAGGGTATTCATCAAGTCGGCAATTTGTGTGGCAAAGTGCCATTTGAATAGTGTATTGTTAGAATACTTATGGTCCACTTGACAAGGGCTCTTGCTGTAAATAGTGCAATTTGACTCCAGCTGTTAAAGAGTGGCTTTGACAGCAGCCAAATAGAATGGAGATGCTTTACTGCACCGCAGAAAAATCAATATCGGGTTCTTGTTCATAGTAACCTGTTTTGTCTTTTTTCTTTTCTTTTTTTTTTTCTTCCCAGATTTACACAAGACTACCTAGAGTTCATTTGTGGAGGTTTAAATATTTTTGAGTGCTTTATTTTCAGATTAGTATTAGTGATAAATGATGCATGTGTTTAAAAAGAATAATAATCAGAAAGTATTTTGTGGATGTATGTAAGCAATGTGGTAACACAGCATTATTTCAACTCTAGCTTATGTGGATGAGTATTAGGATGTGGGTGCATAAGTTATGTAACTAATGACAAAGTCTTTCCTTCCTCTGCATCTCTTTTCCTTTTTTGTACTGCTTCTGTGCTATGCTTTTTTTTTTTTTTTTAAAAAAAAAAAAAGGCAGATTTCTTTGTTGTTCCTGTGACAACCCCCACAGATGTTGACAATCTGTAGTGCCATTGGCCATTGTAGATTTTCCTGAAGCATAGTCTTGCTGGTGCTGAACAGTTTTCCAGCAGTATTCAGTGACACAAGGTTGCTATGATACCTGGCCAGTAGCAATAGGTATTGAATCATTGGTCTTAATTACAATAGACTACATACTAGATTGTGTGCTCATGGTGTTTGTATGGAACTAGCTCTCATCACACCTATCTTTGATATCAAAGCTGTGTAAAAAGCTGTTTTTAAAATATGCATATATATATATATATTAATGCTTCGATACTTGATATGAAGATTTAATTGATGCACAAGCTAGATGTTTGGGAATTGTTTCCTTACAAATATTTTATATTAGAAATTTTCCCAGCTTTTCAGTTTAAATAATTTAGATGTAAATCTGTGTTTACCATGCTCTTATTTTTAGTACACTTTTAATGTGATTAGAGCTTCCTCTAGATAAAGATGTTGGAGGAAGAAGAGCTTCTATAATTTGTGCAGTAATTGCTAAAGTAAATGATCAGTGTTGGTCCTTGGTTTTTTGAATTATACTACTGAAGAGCTAGACTAGGAAAGGGAAATTTTTAATATTCTTTTCATATCTGTGTAGGTAATATGAGCAAGATGATGAGGGGATGAAATATATTTATCTACATATGAGCATTTATGGGATTTTTTTATTGTTTTATATATTTCACTTGACTATTTCTTAAAATGCTAATCTTTGAGCACTGAGCTATAACACCGTTAAAGAATGGTGCAGAAGGTCAAAATATTGAAGTGTACAAGATCTGTAAAAAGTAATTTGATTTATGTAATTATTAGAAATAAGTATAACTGGAATAGTTAATTAACAGATACTATGGCACTCTTAAAATGCATATAAAACATTTTACCTAATATTTGTACTAAAGAACTCCTTATTCACTTAATAGCATACATATTTTGCTCTTATCTCTGTTTCAGAGGCACCATACATATATTTTGATATTTCCTCCATAGGAAAATCAAGTTCATATTTTTGCTTAAAACAGAAGAAATACACAATAAAATGTACAGAAGTAATAAATTAAAAAGCCTACTTTGTGTTGCAATATTGTACAGAAGCAAAAGGCAAATAAGTGGACTGTAGGACAGCAGCAGACATTTCTTTTAGTAAGATAATGGATGCAATTGAAAATTGTTATTGGAAAACTGGAAAATAACTACAGATTAAATCTTACCAATGGGGAAACTGATAGAATAATGGAAATGAGTTCAAAGCACAAATACCAAACAATACTTTTCAAATATGAAATCAGAAGTGGTACCATAAAGCATTGTGCATTAGAGTCCTTTTATTTATTTTGGTTTGTGATATTTAGATTGGTACTATGCAGTTACAAATTTTGATCATTTGTAAGAAATGTACTACTAAGGTCAAATCAAAATGGAAAGAAGAATGTTTCTCTTTAAAGCTGGTAACCTTTTTGTCGTTCTGTCAATGTATTTCTTTTTCGTGTAGAGGGATTGGTGTTCAGAAACTGTATTTAGTAGTATATTATTTAAATGTAGTAGTAAAATGAGAAAAGAAACAAAGATCTATATATAGATTTCCCATAACCCAGATGCAATGTACTTCAGTACCACATTTCTTGAGAAAGACACAATTATATATTTTGTCAAGGGACCAATGTGGCAACATAACTACAGTGAAAGAATCACTTTGGAGTTATGAGATTAAATAGGTGACAGTCAAAGGGCATTATGGTCCTGAGAGAGGTTGATAGCTTGGCCCCCATGCTGGCTTTGCTGAAAGTTACTGCAGTTTTCTGAGTTCATCAACCAAATCAAGACTTTGTTGATTTTAGTGTTTTCTCCATTGATAACCTCAAAAAGGAAAGGAAAGAAAGGAAAAGGCTGCCATTGTGATATTGTAACATATTTTACTCTTACAAATGTGGATAGTAAACAACACAGGTTGTCTAAAATCTGAGAATAATCTTTAAAGTTTTGTTTCAGAAAAGTCACAGTACTTATATACTTCTACAAGTTTTTCTCTGGTATTATACTGAAGGTGGCTGACTTAATATGTTTTTTTTTTTTTTTTTTTTTTTTTTTTTTTTTTTTTTTTTTTTTTTTGTCTAGAAATCTAATTAGACCCTGTGCTAAAGCTACAGAAGGTTCTACTAGAAACAGTTCAATAGTATAGAAACAGTTCTTGTAAAATATTTCACACTGAAGGACCATTTACTGAAGCTAAGCAAGCCGTTGCTGTCTTCATCCTTCTCATCTTTCCATGTACCTCAGTTGTCAAGCTGCAATTCCCTTCTCTATCCCTTGGAAACTCTAGCAAAGTTTCTTTTCTCTTCTTTTCTGGGGTGGGGTGTATGTCATTTTCAGTTTCTACCGTATTGAAGTTCTGTTCCATATATCTTATTCTCCATTGGTGATTTTTTCTTTTATTTCTGTGTGTAAAGTCCTATACAGTTTTAAATCTTTTATTTTACCTTTACCTCTAGAAATATCCCCTTAGAAGTCCCTAAGATGCAACTTCATCTGTAGATTGGCCTAGTCTTTCCTTGAAAGTGCTCTACCTTATTATAATTCTGAAATTATAGTAAATTAAATCATCTTTGTAACCTTTATAATTTGATGTTGCACGATGGAGTTCTTGAGGATTATTCACAATTCATGACAGAAGGATGGTGGAGTCTTTGCACTTGTGGCAACAAATATTTTCTGTTTTAAACATTAGATCCCTGGCTTTTTAAGTATAGTTTGATTAGTGTTATTTTAGTGAAGTATCAACAAGCATTCAGATCTGTGCTGAGGTGTGTCCCTATGCCCTTTCAAAACAGAGTGGTAGCTTTGTCAGAAATACATTGGCAGCTTAAATGAAATTATGGAACTAGGACACGCGGGGCTTGCAAAATGGTTTCTCCTGAAACCAACACCCAAATTTACTTTGCAAAAGAAAGACTTGTTATCTGCCAGCATTCTTCTAAAAACATTAAATCTCTTGCTTCTGTTTAATGAAGCAGAAATAAAGTACTGAATTGCAGATTAATTAAAAACATTATCAACAACAAAGCAAAAAACAACAACAAAAAAATAACACCAGTGATTACATTTCCTTCTTCTGATGTGTTTTTCCTACGTGTTCTTACCTTTCCTACTCACACCTGAATTTGGTCTGCTGGTCAGGTCTGCTGCTCTTGCAATTAATTCTGAGACAGATGAATTAGCCAACCAGATATGTCTCAACATTTATTTGCAAATACTGTCCTCTTAGAAACCTATGCAGTGCTACTGGCTTTTGTAAGATTAAATAACTCTCAAAGAAAGGGTGGCATGAAAGCTATGGGTACAGAGTTATTGCTGCTGTTCTGACATATCCTAGAAAATGCCATTAATGATATAGGAGCTGAAGAAAGTCCAGCCTGCAGATTCATGAGTTTTTAAGGATGACATTTCCTAGGCTAGACTACATTATAGTATCTAAGGATTTAATACCATAATTTCCTGTTTGCTTGTTTAGGAGAAAGTCACTTTCTTAGAATTCAATCTAGTACTTTCTATGTACTTTTAAATTATATGGATGGGTTTCTTACAATCCCATATGGGAAATGCACAATCAGAGTAGCCCAGGGCAAATGCATTACTTCAGCTGGAGTCACCAAACAGCCATGTGTTGGTAACTTAATTTTTTATATACATCAGTCCTTCTTGGAACAAAGTTATATTCCCATGCTGCTAGCCTTCTTCTATGGTCATGTTGGCAATATCTATTTCCAGCATTATTCTCACAGATATTTGGATGTTCATTTTTCCAGTAAATTGTTCAGTATAATAATTCCCAGATTCATGAGTCAGCTCTGTACTTTGTGGATTACTGTGGCATCGTTTGTCCAGCTGATCTAGGAAAAATGACAGATTTTCCATTTTACAGATTTTCTAAGTTCTGAGTAAGGCTAAAAAGAAGTTTTGGCTATCACCCATCTCTGAGCCCTGCATGTTTCTAAAGATTAATCATTTTTGGTAAGGGAATTTACTTCTACATTCAGGATAAGTTAATGTTAAGATGTAGATATAATATACAAATATTTAGTATATAAATTAATATGACCTCATTTAAAAACACCTTATACTTCCCTTCCATCTACACTTTTCATGGTGCAGAGACTATGTAGACAGATTTTATTTTGAGGCAAATGTCTCCCAAGTTTACTTGGATATTTTCTATAATGAAAATGTTACATAGAAGAGACATTGTTAAAGGTATTAAAAAGGGTAAATGAACACGAGAAATAGTGCTAAATGCCCACCTCAAGAGAATACAGTTTGTCTGACTATTACTAACTGAACTGTCTGAAGTTAAGTGATAAGAATTACCTCATTATAGTAATGTTTACTGTGTATGATGCTCATCCTATGCATAACGTCAGCATTGCTTTGGGGAGGGTAGGCCTGACCTGTCTTTGCCCGCTTTGGGAGGCTATGGATACTTTTAGTGATAAATTGTTCACATTCTCCCTAAAATCAAGTGATCCTTAAGAAATAGGCAGGATAGACATGGGAGTGTGGATGGATTGTCTGTAGGAGTTGTATTGGGTTAGAACACATGTTCAGTCTACTATGTAGAAATGAAAGTGCAACTGATGACTTGAATCCTTTAGCCCTATGCAAATTTTTACAGACGATGTGTACTTAAGATCTATTTCAATTTTATACCTATAGTCTGTTTTTTACCCAAATGCATCTTTGCCCATATCCTAAATTGTTCATTTCAGCAGAGCAGGAGAATCAAATGAGATAGCTGTGTATTTGCAAATGACAGAGGGCTTATTGTGAGTAAGACTATTTTGAATAGTTGATTCAATTAGATTCAATTAGGATGGTGATAGAATAAAGAACTAGGAAATGTTTTAAGCCAGTATTCCTATAAAATATTCACGATGTCTTGCCAAAAATTCAGATAAAAACTTTACCTCTTGGATTTATTTTTCTGAAAACTGAGACAGGTTTTAAGAAGAAAAAGAATATGCCATGGTGTCATACAACTCAGGAAATTTTCAACAATAAATCTTGTTAAGACTTTATAACACTCATTACGTAAGGTTATAACACACATTACATAAAGTTATGAACTTAACAATGCAGGTTTCCTTATCTGATTTAGCTCAAACAAACAAACAAAAAAAATTATTCAATATTATTGATGAACAAAAGATTATTTTTCAATTACTTATGTATAAATATGGCAAGACCACATTTATATCTACTACCAGTTCTTCAAGCATCACCATGGAATTTGATGCTTTCTCTTTTGATGCTGTGTGACTGAGGTTCTGGTGCAGTAGTTTCAGAAGTAAGGTTTTTTCAAACATTTAAGTTCAGGGAAATTTGCAATAGAGGTCCAAGCCCTATCTGAATGCTCTGTAGTATCTAACTATTCTAGTATTTCTCCATTGTATGATCTGTTTGAACATGTGCTTTGTACTACACTAATTCTGACTGTCATGGTAAAAGGCTGGATTAAATTTTCTTCTTGCCCTTTAAATGAATAAAATAATTAAATTAAACTTTCAAAATTGGAAGTAACTTTATCATAACTAGTAAGTTAAGTTGTACCAAGCTTTTAGTTTTATCCATAGAAGTTGAATCTGAAAAATATATTTTCCTAGTCGATAAAGAGGTTTATTTGTAGGGCAGATTTAAGATGTGCTGTTTGAAATCTGAGATTTTTGTGGAACTTGGTAGCAATATTTTATGTTCATAAACCAGTTTGAAGCCCCAAACACAATTTCATTTATCTTTATATTCTAAGCTTTATAGAATCTGCAAAAGTGTCCATCTGTTCAGCTGAGATTGCTTCAAATAGTGAGTGGTCAGAGAGACTTAGCTGATAAAGGTCAAAGGAGCCTCTTGACCCTGTGATACTTGCTAAAGCAATTGGAGCATAGGGACTGATATACAGTTAGATATAGCTTGCTAAAGCAATCTCCACTTTAATTGGTAATGATAGCAGGAATACACAGTAAAGTCATTGCTGAAAGAAAACAAAAAGTATCCAATATAGTAATTTATTACCAGTCAGTGGGTTTCACGCACTAGGTTGTTTTACCCCTGCAGTGGTCAGAGAAAGCAAAAAGGTACTCTAACACTTAACTGGAAATGGATGCCCTGCTGCTATCAGAGATGCATGGTGGTCAAATGATTGCCTGTGCCATTAGCTTGGTAATGTTTTCTCCATTGTAAACTCAGCTCCCCATGTTCTTCCTGTGCATCAGCTGCAGATTGAAGGCTTTCTTGTTTGTCTTCTATTTGTGCTGCCAATCATCAAGCTGCTGTCCAGCAAGCACATTTCAAGGAGGCAATTTTTTTTTTTACTACTATCGACTACCATCTCCAGCAGCCCAGGGCTCAGAGGATTTAGAAATGAATTTAATGCTTTAATTTACACTGTGCCAGCCATTTTGTGCATTGTTTATGTATTTGTATTTTTGAGACAATTACAAATTTCCTATTTTGCAAAACTGTTAGATTGCACCTGCAAATATGTCCCTGAAACATAATTGTTTCTTACATATATTATGTAATGTTACTGTTTTCATTTAAAAGGTTCAAAAGAAGAATGTCTAGTCAGGTAAAACCACTTACTAAGGTATTCCATATTCATATTTAAAAAACAAACAAAACAACAACAAAAACTTGCTAGCCACCATTAAGGACAAAAGCATCGTGGAGAATAGAATAGAGCTGTCACTGGCAATACAAGTGGTTATTTAAGACAAGTGGGTGTGGTAGCCATCCTACAGTCAAAACAGTTCCTCCAGATCCATGAACCAAAAATTTAAAACATAGGGCAGGAGAAACAGACAGATGTTTACAAACAGCTGTGAGACATGCTTATCTTTCTGTGAGCCTAGAGGCAGACCAATGTTGGGATATGATTCCAAGAAAAGTTAGGAGTTCTGAATTTCTATTGATATCCCAGTAACTGGTATGATCAAGATGCAGAAAATTCTTCGCCTGCAAAAAAAATTTAGTTGGCAAATTCTACTGCCCCACCCTCCTTTCCTTTTTGGTAGCTGAGTTTTGTCACATGTTAGTTTATAAAATAATCCTACTTATTGTCAATGTTATTGATTGCCACAGAGGTAAAGAAGAGTAAATGGGAGTAAATGAAACATGTAAAAGCTATTTAAAATTTCTGTTGTCTTTGTAGTGTAACTAAAGGTCAGATTACAGGAAAAAAAAAGTGTTAATTTCATTGAAATACATCCAGTAAGTCTCAAACTTTTGTGCTATTTCAGAAATTATCATCTAAAGCAATTTAGACCGTAAGAGTGGTTTTAAAAACTAAATTTTTTTGCTTAATAATATTTGTGAAAGGGTGAAGTGCATGTACTTTTTTTCACAGATTGTCTTCATTGAATACACATAAGCAGACACATGAGCATACACATAAGGATGCTGATATTTAACTGATAAACTAGATTTCTTTTTCATAAGTATATATAATAATGGATTATTTACTCTTTAAAAGTGAAAGTCATGCTTACAAACATTTATTATGGACTTAAATGCTGTGTTTTATTGGGTCTTTGATTAAGTGGTCTATTAAGACTATATTTAATGATTGTCAAAACAGTGAAGTTTAAATCTGCTTAAAAAAAAAAAAAAAAAACTCAGGACACTAAGAGAAAATCCCCTCCCCAGCTACCACCACCCCCTTCTCCAGGCCTCAAAATCACCCATAGCACAGTTTGTTAAGAATTTTAGTCTGCTTTCTCAATAGTTCAGTGATGCTCACAGCCACACCCCCTCTCCTCCCCCCTCCCCCCCCTCCCAAAAAAAAAAAAAAATCTAAATTTATCCTAAGGATAAGTTGAGTTGTTCATTTCAGCATAAAATTTTCTAGAGCCTTTTTTTTTTTTTTGGGGGGGGGGGGGGGTGGTGGAGGTAGCAGGAGGTACTAGTGGAATCTGGAGAGAATTGATCTTTTTTAATGGACCAAAATATGCTCTCACAAGAGAAAGCTTAAAGGAGCAGAATTTTAACCCCCTGAATGTTGCATAATTTAAAAACAAACAAACAAAACCATCTCACTGATTGGAATTGGCAGAGTGGCTCACATTTATGCTTTATATACCATAATTAATATTGAAGGCACTTTTGTGGCTTGTTTATTATTAATCTTTGGGATAAAAATAAAAAATAAAAAAGTACAATGGATAAAGGAAAACAAAAGTCTGTAAGAATAATTTTTAATAGTTTTGGACATATTTTTGTGTCGAAGTTGATACTACCCACACTGTGAGAACGGAGCTATTTCTTTTCAGTAGTTTTAAAGTGTTCTCCAAGTATACTTTGAGTCTGGTTTTCCTTCTAGATTCTACCACATGATCTTGCCACTTTATTTCTTTTATGTAAAATAAATGTCAAGACCATTCTTGTCAAAACTATTTTTAGCACACAGCCAACAAGAGTGCATCTGGTAAAGAAAGCTGGAGTGCAAAAATAGTACGTATACATGAGGAGCTGAAAAAATACAGGAATCCCTGCCAGCTAATGGAAGTGTGTATTTTACATGGAATAGTGTTCCTAGATTAAGTTGTATCCCAGTGGAAAAATGCTTTTAGAGATGAGAAGGCAGCAAGATAAAATAACACTTGAATTGTACTTCCCATTAAAATTTTACGTAGTATGTATGTCTTAAATATGTTAAAGATAGCACTGATCTAATTTGTGGGCTGTGGTAAAAGTAGCCCCCACCTCCCACTACTCATAGACAAGGGAAAATGTTTTCTGGGCTGCCATGGTGCTTTTGTAAAGATTTGTAAAGAGAGAAAGAGGGAAGTAAAAGAGCAGTCTTCTAAGTTATGGGAAGGAATGGATTCCATGTTAGAAGATATCCTGCAAAGTTGGAGTCTTGTCCTGACTCAGATACCTTTAATAGCTCCCTAGATGGCCCGTAAAGAGGTCATAGTTGCCATGCGTGGCATATAGCTTGCCCTTTCAAAGCCTTCTTGAATCCTTTCTTTCCTGCATATAGAAAGCTGTCATTCAACTAGAGATGATGAGTCTCTGTATATAATTTTGGTCTGTAGTCAAGCTTCTTTAAAGCTCACAGGTGAAGGCCTCAAATGGAGCATTATCAGTGAATGCAGATTCCTCCAAGCAGCAAATGCTCTGAACTCCAATTGTTAGCAGGAATGTCATCAACATGGCTGTGTTTTTGAAAAGGAAGGTCTCACCTATTTACTAAACTTCAGCATTTAACAGGGTTTTTGTTTGGTGTGGAGAGGGGAACAAACACTATTTTACTTCAGAATTTGTTTAAATTAAGATGTGATGGTTTCAAAAGCTTTATGAGATAATTTATCAGTTTTGTTAAGGAACTAGCCAATATTTTAACTGGAATGGCTGATGGTGGTATTAATTTGGTGATAATGTATAAAGACACAGTAAAATAAAGTGCTTCCTACTTCTCAGTTTCCAACTAAAAAAAGGGTGTTAGGTATATCGTGGAAGTGAGAACATGTTTTTACTGGCAGTTTTTAGACTTTACAAAAACATGTTTTTCTATTACTAAAATTTACTTTCTTGACTGGCACAGATCTCCTTCAGAGTGGATTCTTGTTAAACTTATCGCTAGTGATGCACAAGAGAAGTGGTAGCACAGTCAGCTAATTCTTACAACTGAAGTGTGGTAGTGTGCCTTAGCATTTTAGATCCATACACCTGGATAATGAACAAAAGAACAAAGATCAGCTTTTAAAATCTGGATGAAGTTACTGAAGCTATGAAAAGCTTTTTCCCTGTAATAACTTTCAGAAGTTTTTAAAATAAATAATCTCCCTAATTGCTCAGCTAAATAATGAAAGTAAATGAATATTGGCATCTCTTTCCTGACCACCAATGTGGAATCAGAAGGTAGGCCATGCCAACAATAAAACTTAAAATTAACAATGGTAAATCAGAAAAAGAGGCCTCTGGTCATTTAACATGCAGAATTGAAGGAAGTCTTTGTATTATTAGATGTATCCTTTTTTTTTGACATTAAAATCTGAAATTCATTGGGAGAATGTTAAGGCTCGAATGGCTTGATATTTGGGTATACACAGTCCTATCAAATCTACTTATTTGGGTTTGAAAGATCCCACGATATATGACATTGCATCAAGCAAAAACAGTCAGAAAAAAAAATAAAATATCTTATTACAGAGACCTGTGTATTGGCAACAGGGAGACCTCAAAGTTGGATCATGTGGTTCAGAGACGGGTCATGCTTTATTATTGCAACTGCTATTAGCCCACTTTTTGGAGCTGAGTTATTAAATTCTTCATACATTCATTTAAAAATGATAATTCTGATACTTATCTGTATATAGTAAATCTTATTTTTGTAAAATACTTCTGGAATTTCAGTAAAGACAGTACAGAATGTAAATAATTTAATCTACTTTTCAATAACCATCATCAAATGCTATTCCCAGCTCTCCAGTTCATAGTTAGTTTTATGGGTTTCCTTCCATTTTCTGTCATCTTATGTTACAGTGAATAGCTTGTCCATATTTCTAAATAGTGTTTTATGTCTGAAGCTTTAGATGTCCACCTTCTTTCAATGGAATGAAATGCCTATGGCAGAGAGCTAAGATAACTTCGTAGATGCTTCTAGGATCAATGTCAATAAGCTTTCATATTGCCAATAAACATTTATTGTGACCTTGCACCCAGTAGCATCACCAGATGCTTCAACAGATTGACATTGTCAAAGTATTTTCTTTTGTTTGTATGGTGATTTTTCTAAAGGCTTCTAAATGCTAGTCAACCAAATATAAATGTATAGAACAGAGAAGAAAGTTCAAAGCATAAGAATGCTTTCTATTAATGTTAAAACTAGCCTATGAATTCCAGTGTTTGCATTCCATGGGATTCTCCCTATGTATCAGTAGATATTATAATTAAATATTAAAATAAACCCAGTGCTGAAAAACAACAATATATATACATTTTATATATATATATATATAAGAGGAAAGGAAAGGGAAAGAAAGATAGAAAGAAAAACTGAACAAGCCATTATAATCTCTTACTTATGCCTTCCTATAGACATCTGTAAATAAGATTTTGTAGATTTTGTATTTAGAGTCTATCTTCACCTGGTGGTAACATAGTTCTCTAAATAACAGAAGGGCAAATTATTTTGTTATCCAAAACTATGTAGTCAAATTACTTGTAAACACGGTTAAATTTGCACTTGTGTTATTTGTAACTAAAATATTACCAGTTCAGGAATAGTTAATCTTATAAAACTTGTTAGCAATGTAAAAGGAGTTAGGTAAAAGTACTCTTGCGAAAGATGAGTTAATCTACATTGCATTCAAATTCAATCCAGCTGTCATCTCATTTTACTAATATTTGTTGATAGTTTCTTTTAAGATTCAGTTCATATGCTCAACGGAAACAGTTCTTCATTTGCATTAGCAGAATATTTCTGACTATCACAAAACAAAGATCCAGAAAATCCTGTATCACCTGTGATATGGAATATGGTGCTGTTACGTCTCTTTGCAGAAGCATCACTGGGCTGAAAATTTGCTTCTCTATCTTTCTGCTTGTACATGCTTGCTTGTAAAGATGAAATAGCTAGAATGAACACAGTGCTGAGAGGCTTGTGCAGGACAATAAAAGCATACAAGCAGTAACTGCTTAAAGAGAAGGGCAAAAGCATCAAAAAGGAATTTATACTCATGTCTGTTGCTTCCCTGAAGGTGAAAGATGTTTCTTTAATAGATAGAGCAGGTTTCTGATATCAGATGTCACCATCTCATAATTTGACTTTAACATTTGATGATCCTTCCAGTAACTTCAGAAGAGTGCCCCTTGGTAGTGAGGCACAATGATTCCTATGAAAGAAAGTAATTGTTTTCCTGCAAACTCACCTGAAGTGTGTCTCAGACAAATAAAATAAAATATTAATAAATAAAATGTTTCTTCTCTACAATGAAAATTTATTAGAATATTCTTAGTTTAAAAGATGATAGGGAATTGGGTTTGCAGTAGTTAAGTACATGTCCTTTTGCATATATTAAACTATGTAGAAGAAAAATTTTTTTCCTAAGTGAGAAGTGAATAAATACGATTAAGTTAAACTTAATGGAGTTAATGGATTTAACCAATTCCATATACAACTCTGTGCTGATATCTATAAAATTACAAAATATTATGGGTTTGTCTTTGGACATTTAATATTTTTCTTTCAGAAAATGGATAACAGCCTCATTCGACAGCCCTTTACTGTTTTACCAGTTAAGACAAAATGGAGCAGTGCAAACTTTCATATTCTCTTATTTGATCTGGAAAAACTTGTGGAACTTCTGCTGTCATCTCAACTCTGTGGATTAAAGTCATCAAATTCATTCCATAACCTTGACACTACAGGAAGAGCCAAAAGTACTACTGAGAAAAGGGCACTGACATTAAAAAGAAATAAAACTGCTGGTTCCATATCAACGGTGGATGGGCAAGTAGATGCTGTTTGTGCAAATCAAGTCAGTGGGGATACTAATGCAGTTAGATCTTTGGAAGAAAGTAGCGGCATAAAAATACAGAAAAAAATGAAGAGTTCAAGAAAGATCAGAATGCAGTCATCAGGAAACATTGACGTGGACATCGCCACAGATACAGCTAAACTGCTTTTGTCATGTCTCTTACCCTGGGGTGTAGATAAAGAAATAGACAATCTTTGTGTAAGACACCTAGATATCTTACGGCTCCAGTGTCCAGTTTCTTTTGGACTTGTGTCAAATGAAAATCATGTATCACTGATGTTGCCAGGATGGAAGTGTACTGATTGTGGTATGCTAGAAGAATACACATTAAGTAACTTATTTTCAAAGAGAGTGTTTGATTTATCAAACAAATACCTTGCTGCAACTGAAGGACCAACTGAAAAGAAGGATGGACCAATGAATAATGCTTATGGAGCAAAGGGATCAGAAACAGTACTTTTCTTATTTAACAGAATAGCTTTGATCAACAGGATAATTAGCATGCCTTCAGCAGATACAAGTGAAATTGAAAGGTAAGAACCTGTTCTTTGAGTCTTTTTTTTTTTTTTTCAAAGTAGTTTGAAAGAAAAGGGAGGGGAGGGAGGAGGTAATGACGTGACCAATT
The DNA here is from genome assembly GCF_011077185.1 of Oxyura jamaicensis. Classification (NCBI taxonomy): domain Eukaryota; kingdom Metazoa; phylum Chordata; class Aves; order Anseriformes; family Anatidae; genus Oxyura; species Oxyura jamaicensis. The sequence goes on along the minus strand of NC_048902.1, from coordinate 2,648,096 downwards.
TTTGTCCTTAAATGTGGATATATTCAGTGGAATTTGCATTCTTCCTGTAGAGCTTTTTTTCTTTTGAATGAAAAACAGCTGAAAGTTAAGTATCTTTATAGTTGATGAAAAAGCTGATGTAAGAAACTTTTCAACTGAACAAGAATTTGAATTATCCAACTTCACACCCTGTCTTTCCAGAGAGAACTCTTTTCCTCACTATTTAAACTGAGAATAATGAGGTCTCTCCAAGCACATTTGGAGACATGTATTAACACATTTGTGCTGTTTTAACTTCCATTCCCTATAAGCAATATACTTCCTTTACAGTGAAACCCCTGCCTCCACAGATAAATAAAACATGAGAGGCAAGAACAATACTAGTTGTTATCTAAAGTAACACACACAGAGTAATAATGGCAGCTAGAGGGAATGAATACTGTTATTTGGGATGGTTCTTACAACATTTATGTTACTTAAAACAAATTTATTAATGCTAAATGCTTTTTCTGCATTGAGAGAAATAGTACGCTCAGTATTATTTGACCCAGTCAAATAGAGCCCACTAGTCAGCCAGTGCATATTGTTCAGACTATTGTCGCTCAGCATACCAATGTTGGTCCATATTTAGTATTTTAGGGACAATGAAATTCAGTGTTGTTGACACTATGAGCTAGAGGTAAGGAGGGGAACAAAAAAATATTGATCCTGGTGCAGCAAAGAACTGTGCATCTTCCACAAGGCTCTGGGCATTCAACAAAAGTAGGTATACAACATCCTGCAGGACAAACATGAGTTTCTCAGTTACTTTTCCTGCTTATCATATTGCCTGCTGGTACATATTCAACACAAGCTCTTATATTAAAGGGTGCTTCCAAGATCCCAGCTTGAACATGAAATCTTTTTTATGCAAGAAAAAGTTATTGCATTGTGTCTTACAGCACTCTGTTGGTAGAGACAATGTATTCAGTTAGGAACATACCAAAATCATACATTTTTCCTGACAAATTCTGGCTTTGGAACATCTCTTCCATAAAATTATTGAAGTTGCATAGAAAAAATATATGGTTTATTTTGTGAAAACATTATTATACAATTTTAGACTTTCTTTAGGAAAGGTAGAGCCATAAAAACAAGTGTCAACTGTAGAAGTGATTTTTTTAATTGTACATAATACAAAAAAAAATGCCATAAATTTCAGTTACAAAAAATGTTACAGTTTATATTCAATGACTGAAATGCTTTATTTAGGATTTTGACATGGTTTGGTTTGGATTGAGTCTTTTTTAAAGAGCTGAATAGTATTCTTATTTATACCTGTCTTGTGCCTAAGTTTCAGTTTGGTGCCATTTGTGATGCTCTCATATGGGCTGTTACCTCCTAATGGAGTCATCTGAATAACAGCTCTTGAGTTGTATCCATTTAATTTAATTCTTTAGCTTTTTTTTTTTCCTTTTTTCGGAGGGGGGGGGGGGGGGGGGGGTGGGGATTGTTGGTTGCTATTAAGCTTCCCTTGAGTTTCTAAGCAACAATACCATGTACTATGAGTCCAGATAGAGATAACACAAATCTTTTTTATCCTGACTTTACTTGCACACTCTTGTGGGTTTTTAAGACTATTCTTTCCTAATAAGGAAAGTATTCTTACTTTCTCTTACACATTCAGAGAAAACAAAACAAAAACAAAAACTGAGAAGTAGACACAATTTTTCTCTGGTGTTGAATGATAGTGTTCTTTAATAGGGAATTTGATCAGAACTAGACTGTATCTGCTGAATTAACGTAGACCTTAGAGATTCTAGAGTCACCTGGGCCTTTTTCTCTATGCTACTGGCAATTTTTTTTTGTTGTTTTTTTAAATGGCTTTCTTTTCAGACCTTATTTCCCCCCCTACATTCCAAGAACTGTTTTGGAATGTTAGACATGTAATAATTCACTTTTTTTTTTCCCCCTAATAAACAAAGATAACAGATGAAGTATGTAAAGAGTATTGTACATTTTCCTACCAGCTGTAATGTGGAAATGATGCCCCACTACAGTAAAGAACCATCCCTTTAACGGAGAATGAAAGTTGTGTGAGTAAAGACAACAAGATTATGTTTTTCTGTCTCACACACACAAGGTTATTTAAAGAAAAAATCATCTGTCTTTGTAGAAGAAGCACATTAGAGTCAAGGAAATGAATTTCATTCTTCAAATATTATTTTTTTTTTTTTAATGATTCCAAACCTGGTAGGCTTAGGAAAAAAGACACTATCTACTTTCATATGATAATGTTATCTTTGTGTCTGGGAATTAAAGGCATAGTTTTGCTATCTGAATTTGCTATCTAAATGTATCTATAAATTCTGTATAACCTCAAAACCAGTAATGTGTATGCAAAGGTATCTCTCCCTTTCCACCTAGGGTAAAAAGCCCTTTATTTTTTTTTTTTTTTTTTTTAATGCCTACTATTATGCCTAGTGTGAACATGACCATTTATTTACCATGATTTTGTGATTTAGCAAATAATTTAGGTTTGGGAAAATTATCATGACCTATGTTAATTCTTTTTTTTTTTCCATCTTCCTATATGATATGTCCTTATTAATTATATATTATTCACTTTGTTTTCAGGGTTGGAAGGAGTTTTGTTTTGGTGAACTGTTAAAATAGTGCACTTTTGCCTAATTAAAATGAAATGGAAATTCCTGCCTAATTTCACGATAGAGAATAGATTTGCTTGTTTATTTCTGTCAATGTAGCTTGGTGTCTAGCTACTGGATTGATAATTTGGGGATTACAACTTTCTTCTTTTTATGCTGGACCACTTTGCTTATAGCAATAACATATTCTTTGGACTATGGGGAGAATTTTTTTCATTGTTAGTCAGCTATGGCCCTCATCTGGGGAAGGAAATAATAAATTTTAAATCCCTGTTCTTTGGCATATCTGATACTTTTGCTATTACAGGAGAGTGAAAGGATTTTTTGTTGTTGTTAAATAAAATACATTTTTAATATGGAGAATCAGAACTGGAAAATGAATTCAGTCAGTACATACACTTTTGGGTATTCTTGGATGAGTCTGCTATTCTCATTTTGAGCAGATACGTGTCCCTATCAGCATATATACATTTCTGTGTAAACCATGCCTTTGGCAGCTCATCACTCCCCAATGAAAAAATTCTTTGGACATACTACCAAATTAGTAATAATCTGTTTTTAAAAACAAACAAAACAAAAGAAGTAGCTTTTTACAGTGATTTAACAATACACACACACACACACACAAAAGAAAGAAAAAAAAAGAAAAAAGAAAAAAAAAAAAGCTGTTCATAATTCAAAAAAAGAATAAAGTATGAAAAAAAATGACTTTGGAAAAACTTGGGACTGAGTTTATTAGCTGTTATTCATAAGAATATTTTTGAATCTGCATTTTTTTTGCAACTTGACCAACTCTGTGAAAATAGAGGAAATTGTAGTAAAATGACAAGTTATAAAAGTGGAAGAGAGACAGGAAAAAGCTAAGAGATCTTCAAATAATTTTTGTCCTGCTGCATTTTGAGTTTTGTGTTTTTACCTTAAAGTGGTCAAGCTGACAATTTTGAGAATTGCTTAGTATTGTAAAGCTTTAAAAATATGACTTATTGTTGGTTGTAATGAATTTGAAAGGTGAAATATTTTTAAATGACACACTATAGCAGGGTCACTATAGCAAAGCATTTGAAAGAAATAGTTTAAAATTACGTAAGGGTTTAGGGAGGTTTTCCACTTCCTCTCCTTTCCACCCATATTCTTCGTCTTCAAGGGTTAGGTTTCTGAATTAGGAATCAGAGACAAGTACTTAAAGGTTCTCCTAGATACTAATAGGTATACAAACATGTCCCCTAAATTGTAGCTCTTTATCAAAATCCCAAGTATTACAACTATATTCTAAGTGAATGCTTAGAACTGTGAAAAGGTGAAAACCTGTAAAATTTAAAGCTGTCACTCTTGGACTTTTATCCTATGTAATAGAAAACAGCTCAGGTACTTGGTGAAAATGGTATCTTGATGAAATTCTTTTCACAGGACTTTGCTTGTATAAAATAATGTAAAAGTTAACTGTAAGAAGTTTTGGCTAAACATGAAATTTCTGCATATGGATGATACTCAGACTTGTGTATATCTGACTGTTCCAATAGCAAGTTGAGAGCAAAAGTGTGCAAGTCATTTTTGAGGATAAACTAATTTGTGGTTACTGATAGTAATATCTATAGTGATTGTGAATATCTATCTTAAAATAGATATAAGGTTTTCATAAATATGTTCAGGTTTATTTAACACTTTCATATTATTTTAGTCCACATCAATCAGAATCTGTACATGACAAATGGCGAAATATGGAAGCAGCCATGTCGTCGTTTTCCAGTTTTTATGGAGAGTTATCAAGCAGTAAGTGTTGAAGAATGGCAATATTAGCTTTTTTGGTGTTATGTTTTGCATGCATTAATTGCTAAAATATATCATTTAATTTCAATAATGAAAAAAACTGTTTATATTCTTTAATTTTGAGGAGGTTTGGATTAACTGGTTTAATATGTTATTTTATGTGAATATCACATTTACATACAAAAGCACATTACATAATACAAAGATATATGTTGTGTGATGGCAAAACATTTGGCTGAGTTTCTAAAGATATTTTCTAGCAATCTGAAAAATAGAAATGTAATAATACAAACACTGTTGTCTTCCCCCTCCCCCATCTCCCTCAACACCTTTACATGTCCACCCTACAATATATACAACCCTTGAAGCAAACTGTTGCCTTAGGAATACAAGAGTCGTGTTGACTGTTCACTAATGCCCTTAGACTTTTGGCTTAGTGCAGAATAAAGCAATCTCTTCATGTTAATGTCCCATAGGCAATCGTTCACCAGTCTTGGCTTGCAAGCGACTGTAAACTTTTTTTTATAGCATGCAATGAACCAAAGAATAGAAGAAAGAATATGGATATTTAACGTTATGCATTACCTTAACAAATATAGTGTTCCTGTTATCAGCTAAGTCCTGTCTAGATGGATAATGTGAACATTTTCAAGTTAAAACTTTTTCAACCTGGTATGTAAATAAACCTTAAAATCCCCATCTAAAATCAGCTTGTGTATCACACAGACATTTTAGGAATGACCACTTTAGCATCAAGGACACACTGGGCAATGTTAAATCTCAATTCTGCTGATCTTTTGGGAATTTCTGACTATATTTGCACTTGTAAAAAGAGATGGGAATAAAGCTAAATTAGGACAGGAGCCTTTTGCATATATGTGGACGTTAAACTGTACTATATTTGCATGAGAACAGACAATGAGGTAGGATAAGGTACCATATTTGTTGTTCTTTTTGATTATGGGAGATACTTGCTCAAAAGACTATTTATGTTTAGAATGGAGTAGCTTCAGGTTAGCTCTTATCTAGGTTAGTAAGAACAATAAAAGCTGCCAATTCAAATAAATATTGCTTTGTTTGGGGGGGGAAGGGAGAGAGCATTGTGTTTGAAATAATCTTTACAGTGACAGAGACTTGGATTGATTGACACAGAACATGAAAGAAAAATAACATCTTCCCTTTTATTGCAATGAAGTCAGGCCATACTTAAACTTGTATTCAGTTGAAATAATTGAAATGAAGCAAAATCTGTTTCAAAGGTAGAATGTTAATTGAGTAAAAAATTCATAATCTGGTTCCAATGCCAAATCATTAACCCGAGGATATAGCATTTGAAAATTTGGCACTAATTACCTGTACTTATAAAATGTTTTTACCATATCTGCTGGTCAACAAAACAAATAAACTAAAAAATCAAGCAACATTCAACTTGGCAATTTTGCAAGTTTTGCCGTGTCAGAAAAAGGAAAAAAAGAAAAATTCATCCTGATGAACAAATCTCAAGAAATTCAAATTAAAATGTGAGAATGAAAGAAGTTTACTTTTTTTTTCAGTTTTGCCTTATTTTGTCAATGCATTTTATATTTTTGTATTAGCCTTTACATTTTGTGTAAGATGGTACGTTATGTCAGCTACCAGGGATAAAGAATGTAATTCTTGCTCTTATCCCATCTAATCCCATATAATATCCCATAAAATAATATCACACGCTCTCATTTTATTTTCCTTTCTTTTTCACTTTTCTTTTTGATCATACCTGAATGTATATACATATGTTTACATATTTAATTAGATAATGACAAACATAATTATTTCATAAAACCATTTACTGAATAACATACTGATCCCCTTCAGACTATACTAGTGAATACAATTGACTTTACATATGCATATAACCATGCAATTCTTTCAAGCTCCAGTTTTCATGGCAGGACTCCATCATCTCAGTGGATGACTGTATTGTGCAATCAGGCTACTTTCAATACTTTTTTTTTGGTCTTTGCAAATAAGCAGACAACTGTAAACAAAAAGGACTAATCTGATTTTGGATAACAATAAATAGTTCAGATGGCAATGTGATGTAGATGCCTTGTACTTATGGCATTAGATTGAAACGTTCTGAGAAATTACTCTTTTTCAGATGTTGTTGAAGTTAAAAATGTTTAACATCTTTGTATTTCGGTATTTGTGTGTACTGTCAGTTCATAAGTTATATATGTGTTTTTCAGAAACAAGTAAACACCATTCCCCTGACTTTAGGAGAGTTTCACTGCTGAAACTCATTTGTTGTTGGAGCGACCAATCTATAAAGGTAGGTAATAGGCTGTGTTAATAGCAACAGTCTAATCTTTAAGTGACACTGACTGTAGTTTTGTACTTGGAATCTGTAATGTGATAAAGTAGTTACTAATTTACGTAAAATATTATATATAAATCATGCCATTCATATCTTTAAAATAAGATTACATTGGTATGGGGTATTCTATTTATAAAGCCTTAATGTGCATGCTCAAATATGGGAAGGAAATTGTCCTAAAGTCTGAATGAATAATCACCAAGTATGCTTAGTGATGTTTTCTAGAGTTCACAGCATGTTTTTATAATTTCCATTGAATTTAGTGACTGGTAAGTTTATGCAATGATAATGGTCTTATCTACCAACGGAGATTAGTGTGTGGAAAGATAAGGTGTGGAATAACCTACCTCATACCTTTCATCTGAAAAGATCTTAAGACAATGAAATTGTGAAGTACTGCAAATACCATCCTATCAATCCTACACAAATTTTAATGTTATTAAGACTCAGGTTTGCAATGATCTTTAACCAGTTTTGTAGTGCTTTTTTTTTTTCCTATTTGCAGCCAAACTGCCGTAAATGCCAGAACATTCAAAGCCAATTGTGAATTTGGCTGTAGGGGTGGGTATGCATCTACCCAAGATTTATATAAAATGATAGTTTTGTTGACAGTAGGATGGCTATATTACTGATTTCTTTATATAAACACAGATTCATGGCCAAACTGTAAATCCTGAATAGCCTGATTAAACAGTCATGTATGTTCTCTCCCAGCATTGCTAGTTATTCTACTTTAAAAAGTGTTGGTTTTTTTTGTTGTTGTTGTGTTGTGTTTTTTTTTTTTTTTAATATCTTTTATGGAGGATACTGACTCTCAGACATGACCCAAAGGATTTGCCATTTATTGATTCCTCATCTCCTTACAGTACTACAACAGATTCTGTGCAAACAAGGAAACTGAAAGAACTTGCTGCAAATGATTGATCATGACTTTACTAACTGACTTATTGAAGTTTAAGGGCCAAGGGAGGTCTTTTTGTTTTAAACTTTAAAAATGCACATATTTTAAAAATATTTTTACAGGATTTATTTCACAGGTTGATTTTAAAAGAAAGGTAATCTTCACTCATTTTCCTGTTCTTTTGGGTGAAATACTACTGCTTTTTGCCACACTCCCACCTCACCCAGAAATTACTGAAGTGTTTTGGCCTTTTCAGAGATACACATATATAGAAATAATTGCTTGCCCAGAAACATTTAATATGATGAAAAAATAATTGTGATTACTCTATACTTAAACTGTTCCTCTATAATAGATGTTTAGTTGTATTTTAATTTTATTTACTGTACTCTTATATTATTGCAGCTTTATGAAACCTTTGTGGCAGAAAGGGTACACAATTAAAAAAAAAAAATAAACTGTAATGCAACTGAAGTGTTTTGATGTTGATTCCAGGAGATATAAGCATCCTTTTTTCCACTAGGAAGATTTCTTTTTTCCACTAGGAAGATTCCTTTGCTTTTCCTAGCTCTTTATTATTCCAATAATAGCGATTGAAACGTGTTCTTCCTATTCCTTTACTCAGTCATTTCAAGAAGAAGAATACAATAAGAAATAATTTGCTTCAGTCTCTTCTGCTCTAAGATATTTTCCTATCTCATTGAATGAAGCTGCTTCTTGTTAGGTTGACTTCCCTGAAGACTGAAGTCCTTTATCTCTTCATAAAAATGTTTATAGACCAAGTAAGCTTCTTCCTACAATATGCCTTATTCCACGAGCTGAATAACATTTTGTAAGACATAGTAAACAACCATGTTTCCATAGCCTTTTTTCTATTTTCAGTGCTAATCTCAGCAAATAAATCAGTATCAAAACAGTGAGTTTTGCATGAATCTTTTATAGGTCAGTAGTTCCACTAAAAAAAATGCTGTCTCTAATCTTTGTATATATGGTCAAGGATTTTATTACATGGCAACATGCAAGCAGTCTGTCAGACTTGTTTGGCACCAATCAGTCTATGGGGATTCAGCAGTTTGTCACTGTTTTATGTATGACAGTAAGAGGAATCTGTGGTGTGACATCCATATGGAAATCTCTTAGCTTTGTCCCATTAACTACTAATGCCTTCACAATCAGTAGGGAGTCATGCATCTGTTTCTTTTAGTTCTGAGCTACTTGGACATGAGTCAGTTCTAATCTTGAAACCATCCTGTTATATAGTCCCAAGTAATAAGACCTTGTTAGAATTGTATTAATTCAGGACCACCATCAGAAAAACAGTTTATATAGCTTCAGTGTATAACATTTAGGTCCTGATTTGGAAGTCCTCCTCCATCATCCTGATCTTACTGTATTCCTTTTCTCTACAAGAAAACCTGTATCATCTATAATTAGCTAGCTACTTTGCTTAGTCTTCCCTTAGGAAAACTGCTGATGACATAGTTAGACCTCTGACATAACCATTTGCATGAGGACTGTGGTTGCTTTAGCCTCCTCTTTCACCAGTGGGAAAAGATAGAAACTGTGGAGGGACTGTTCATATTTTTGGAGGAATGAATCATCTATGTACGTCCTCATCTCTTTCTGTGGATTTCTGCAGTACACCTATAGTACTGTCACATCAGTTACTTCCTTTCTGTTAATACCTATAATAAGATGGGATAAATCTGAGGCATATTACAGAGAATTTTACTTTCAAGCCATAGACCACTTCCTGTTAAGGCCATTGCTGACAGTAGTACAGATAAGCAAGTACCTTTTTTACTTATGCTGCTCAAGTTTACAGTAATTTCCCTAAAAAGCTATGGATGCATTTGTTTTTACTGTGTTTGACTCTTTACCTGAAAACAACTTACTTTATTAGTGTCTAAACAATTCCCCTGATAGTGGATCTCCTCCATAGCCATGCCACTGTCATTTAGAAGGAAGGATAATTTAATTTATGTTCTCCCTGCTCCATATGACTATATGTTCTTGTAGTAGGGGTTGGCTATCAATTTCTTCATATTAGCATCCAGTTTGCTTTCCTCTACCAGTCTGCTGCAGTTTTGTAGTTTTGATCTGTAGTTTTTTTGCACCCTGATGTGCCTGTATTATACAGGCACCTGGGAGTCGGATTCTGGAAGGCTTAACCCTGTAAAGGTTAACGCCTGAGCAATAACCAGGCGTGATGTCCAGTGTCTTCTCTCAGCAGACCTAGTTGTTATTAGAATAGTTATGCTTGGAAATAACTGATTAGGAGAAGAAAGGAAAGTCAATATAACAGTATTTATGTAACAATACTGCTCGCTTCAGCTCTTGTTCACTTATGTTTGAATTATTCGCAGATATTGGTGCTGCAGGTCCTGATGGTCAAGCAATTACCTTTCACCATTGAATATCTCCATTTGTAGTTGGACATAGAGTATTTATACCTTGTCAGGTATACCCTTAGAAGAAGCACAATTTCTATCATATTTCACAATCTCAGCTCAAAAGTAGATGATGGTTTCAGAAATTTTTACAATTATGAGAAAAAGGAAAAAAAAAATTAGCCAACAAGATAGCAGTTTTACATGTAATTTGGAAGAATCCTAAAGACAGACTGGAAAGTGTCAAAGAAAATGAAAAGTACTCATGTAAATGCATTTTGTGTTAAAAATGGGCGAAGTTTCTGGAGATTTTTGAGCTTGGAGATAATGTTAGATGAGGTATATAAATTGATGTGGAAAACACAGTGGGAGGACAAAACCAAATGTGAAACCACACTGAGCCCTGTGGAAATGGGGATTCAACAGTGATAGACGAGTAGCATGCAGAGACATACAGGTGCCTGCACAATTTTATGTTGTGCCATTTGCAACAGTTTGTTGTTGTTTTAATTCCATTGTAAGATGTTAGAGGAAATCACATTTTATAAATGCTGTCTGGCTGACATACACAGCAATGAATATCATATCCAGATTACTGACAGGTTCGTAGTATATCAGAAAAATAGACGTACAATTCTCTTGTGTAACCCTGTTAGTTTGTTGTTGTTTTTTTTTTTTTTTTTTTTTTTTTGGTCTGAAGTTTTCCTAGGACAATGAAAATGTCTCTGGGCTTCCTTCTCTTTCTTAATTATTGTAGATTCATTGTAAGAGTCCTCTATAAAGTCAGGATCTGTAATTCCCAAAGCTCAGGGTACTGTGGATGTGAGGAATCAGAAAATGCCTTTGGTTTCCACTGTGAAATGAAGTGCTATTATAACAAGATGGTTTGCACTGTGTCACAATACACAGAGTGGTGTTCATTCGCTGTGAACTTTCACACTATGAACCTGACTGGGGTATGCTTGTCTGTAATAAGGAATTTTGTCATCAAGGACACCTACAGCCTTTGTTCTGCTTAATGATTTGAATTTACAAGAGCAGTTAGAAATGTGATTGAGGATAGCCCACGAATTCACTGTACTTGATTAGTGAGATGAAATCTCTCTCCTCCAGGCAGTTTGAGGAAACCTTTGTATTGACTTAAATTTCTATTTAATTTAAATTATTAACATACTGTTTTTCATATTATATAAAGAGCATTTATAATTGAAACATATTAAACTTATTTTTTTTATCTGCAACTTACATTTATATTTATGTTAAGGTGGGGTACACTGTCCTGGAAACTTTAGATTTTCTCTGTCCTTCAGGAAGAGTAGTTCAATAACTACCTACTGGGGATGGGGGATGGGGGGGGCGAATGTATCCGTTTTCTGATGGACATACCAAATAAAAAGTTACACGTGCTACCATTCTGCATCATACTGAAATGAAAGGTAGACTGAGTAGGAACTACAAAAGCTCAGGTCCATTGTGGAAGGTCTCCATATGCTTTATACAAGTCTTAGATTTTAAAATTTCCCAAGTTCTCCTTGGGCTTCTCCACTAAAGCAGAATAAAAATAATAACCCTGTCACACAGTCTCTAAACAGCACTGTCTTAACACACATGTGGTGTTAATGTAACAGGTATTGCAAGTGCCATTTATAGGCTGTTCATATTTGCAGCAGTTGTTCCTTTAGGATAATCGGAGTCTGTGGAACCTTTTGCTTCTTGTGTTTAAAAAAAAAAAAAAAAATAAAAAAAAAAAAAATGAAGTATTAACATGGTTGAGCTGGAGAAATAGAAGATTCCCACTAATAATGAAACATTTGTGAAGCTTTTTGGAGACAGACTGGATAACCAAATTTCTAAAAATGTCAAAACACGAAGTCATTATTCAGTCCATGAATCATTGCACACAAAGAAGCAAGTAAAGATATTTTTTATTGGATGATATCACCACCTGTCCTTTTTAACATATATTGTCATGACCCCTTGATATCAAATAGGTCATAGGCAAATAATTCTAGTTTGGAGATTAAGGAAAATTAATGTTTAATTTGTGAACAACAGTCACAATTCACAATTTGCAGCACTTAATTGCTATCCAGTTAACATTTGTTCCTTTGTGCATGTAGAGCCACATGATTATCACTGCCTGAAAGATATTGGTAAATGTTGATTTTCTAATGGTATCTACTCAACCATCTTAAAATCTTGTGGTATTTGCTTAAAAGGGACAAGTGCTTAGATAAATAACTGAAGTACCAATATAATCCAATTATAATTTGCATTTTTGACAGATTATTGAGGCACTGCAAGCGGTGCTGTTGGCAGAAGTTCAAAGGACTATGAAAACCTTGAGAAAGACAGCAGTCTACAGAGAACCATTGGCCATAGTAGAGAATGGAAATGGTAAGTTGCAGACACTGCCAAAGTCTGAGGAGGCAAAGCAGATGGGTTTGCAATACATTAAAAACTTTGCCATGTAAGTGCAAAATTTATTGGTATATTCTTTTAGCAGAGAACTTTCTCTAGTACTCAGAAGTTAGCAGTATGAGTCCATAATACATTATTACCATGTAAGACAAGCCAAGTGGCCTATTTTTGACCCTATCAGCTTACTGCTTTTTCAGATGTATGTCAGGGAGTTAAAGGACTTCTACACTCTCTCATCATCTCACAACATTAAAGAACAGATAGCTTCTTTGCTTGTATGATTTCCCTTACAAATATAATTGTTCTGGTATTGTAAATACATCTGAAAATAAACGAAGCATGTGCTTCAAATAGGATCAGTAAATCATAATTGGAAAAAAAAAAAAAAAGTTTTGCATATTTATTTTTTCTATGACATCAGTCTTATCCAGCACTAAAAATTAATTGCTTAAATTTTATACCTTCCTAATGTAATATGGAATATTTTATTTTTCTTTTAGAAATAACCTCTCTGCAAGGAGATATCAAATACATTTTACAATTAGATCATTTAATTTTACAAGAAGCCTGCCCTTTGCAACTTTGCAATGGTGCTAATGTTTATGGTAAAAAGGATTGAACTTGAATTTATATTATGAAGTTATACTTTTTTTTTTTTTTTTTACCACATTAGCTGAGTCATAAAATCAAGTGACCTGAATTTTATATATGATCTTATTAGTGAGCCTTCTCTTGGGAAACTAATTTATAATCTCATTGAGTATGTGTCTGTCATATAAAATTGTTGCATATTGCTTCTTTCAGAATGCTAAAAATGATTAGTCATACCTGTTTCAGGCCACAGAACAATACAGACTCTAAAATTTTGGCTGTTGGAATATAACAAACTACAAACACTTTGAATTATTGTCATATATGAATTTATAATTTGTTTACACTGGAGACTGCATTGAATCATTCTAGTTCTATGCAGTTTGGGATAAGTTGCTTTGTAACTACAAAACACCCTCAGCAACAAAGTTCATACCTGGACTTGATTTCAAAGTTCCTGAATTTTCAGGCTGTATTCCAATGCAGTATTTTGACATGGATTACAACATAAATTGGATTAACTAGAATTTACAAATGCAATTGCAGACATCTGCAAACTCCAGATGTGTTTAAGTGTTTGGTTAGATTCAAATCCTTCTATACTAGATGAAAAAAAAGTCTGCTATGTAAAGAGTGCTGGAATGATTACAAGAGTCTTGTAGTCAACTGCTATTTAATTCTACTTAGGTACTGAGGCGCACAAAAGTTATGAACTGGGGGCAGTTACTCTAGATTTCCAGTCTCTGAAAGGAGAATGTGGTTGTTTATCTTTTTTTTTTTCCTTACCCTATTATTTGCAAGTTACTCAAGAAAAAAATAGAAAATTCCTCTCTTACAGTGAGCACAACACTCATGCGTACCTGTAGTGGCTGGGAAATAGCTTTTTTTTTCATACTTGATCCTATAAAGCAGTGTGGATTTTTATTATTTTTTAAAAAACATTATTGTTCAGCAACGTATTCTGGATCAGACTGAAACAGATAGGAAGACTAGAAAAGAGTTGTTACACTATGAGTATTTAATATACTAGTTTTCTTTTTTTCTCACTTCCATTAATGTTTTAACTTATTGCATTATTCATCATATTATGTAAGTAGCACAAGTATTGTTATTTTGGCTTTTATTGTTTTCTAATAGGAACTATTAAAAGGAAATATAAATGCAACTAGAAGTAGTTTCTTTGTTAATTTCGGTGATGTGATCATTTTGGGCCTCTTCCAAATGTACTGATAAACATTTTGATATCAATGGTAAGATTGCTATCTGTGAGCTTTGGTTAAGTTCTTCAGAGAAACTGAGGTTTTCCTTTTTTTTTTTTCTATTTTTTTTTTTTTTTGGGGGGGGGGGTTGGTTGGTTCTTGCTTTGTTTTTTGACATTCATCATAATTCTGAAAAAGGACATTGCACTAATCTCTTACTGCCTTTTTCCTAAACATTAGTAACCTTACATTAACAGTACCATTTAACAGATTTCAGTGTGGTATTGTTTACCATGCCAGCTAAGTCAGAAGAGGTGGATTTAAGAATTTGATCTACCCTTATTTGTGTAAACTAAGAGGAAATAAATTTGCTGGCATTCTTTATTCATCTTTCATTTTTAATGTTTGATCTTATGACGTACATACCTGGTACATATCCAGCCACATGCAGAACTAATTAAATCAGAGGAAAAATGGTGGTAATCTCATTCAATAGTCCGGTGACTGGATACAAAGAAATTGGATAGTCCCTCCTGTAGTTCATTTGAACCCACAGCTTTCTCAACAGTAATTCATTGCTTATCTTCAAGGCTTTTTGCAGTGAGTTTTTCAAATTCATTTACAGAAGATGTTTCACTTTTAATGCAAATCTCAAAATATCTCTAAATGCTAGAATATTTGTAAGATTTAGAAACCAGCTTCCCTCACCTCCAGATAAGTGTTGTGTGTAGAACTGTAATCTCCTTTTAGCCGGTGCACTGAAGCAGTGTCATATGTGCCATCTTTGAATGTCTATGTCTTCTAATGCAGAAGGAGCCAAAACTATATTACCTGAGACAGCAGTCGAGCACGCAAGTTTTTCTGGCATTTTGTGTCTAATCTTATTTTTTATTTTTAAATGTGAATAACTCAATTCAGTTGCATTTTAGGAAAATTGAGAGGATAATGTGTTTTTGATATTTATGCTCAGATATTAGAGGAATTGTTGTACATATTTCAGGAATGCCAGAAGCTGGAAAAGTGAACAGCAAACACAACATACCAGCTTTATTTGTAAATACAGTATATTATTTTAACTGCATCTTAGATTAGTGAAAAATCACACTGCTAAGTTTAGCTTGCAATAAATTCTGGTTAATGCATAAAAAAATCCTAATTTAAGTAAAAAATAATGATCTAAGATTTAAAATATATTTGAAAGCTATTAACTATAACCTCATCTTTTGCATGTGGTTTTGGAGCACTTTGAATTATTCTATTAAATTGGTTCTTGCAGCAAAAACAAGCTTCTTCTGATAAATACCAGTACGAAATTAACAATCAAATATGAGTTTCAGAGTTCAGTGTGTCAAGAATTGTCAGAGTCGTATCTGCAACATAATTTTTTGTTAAAATAAGGACTCCTATTTGGTCAGTAATGATAAATCAATGAAAGACAAGATATAACAGCTTCTGTTCACTACAAAATGTAGTGACTTGCAGCGGAAGCTTTCAAACACTTCTGTTGTCTCAATTTCAGAAACCAGTCTGGTTGCATACTTTTATGTGAACTTTATGCATATTTCTTAGGAAATCATTTTGTGACGGTGCCTTTTTGTATAGCAAATTAATCTTCTAGCTTGCCTGTGAAGTCTTGATGTTTTGTCAGAAAACTGCAGATAAGCACAAAGGATGTGCTTCTGTCTAATACTTTCTTTCATCTTGTCTTCTTCTTCCTGTAGCCTACTGCCTTTTCATATTAGACCAAGTATAAGATTTGGCTATATTTAAACAGACAAATTTGTACCATTGATATCACCGTGATTAGATTTAAATGAAAACTTGACCTTTGTCACCTGATTGATGTAGAAGTAACTTTTAGTGGTGTCAGAGACATTTGATAGTGGAACCACACACATTAATATAACTTGCATTGTTTCTGTTCTGATGAAACACTCCACACCCTGGGTTCTTGAACATCTGATGAATTCACTGTACGTTTAGATAAATGTATCTGTTCTCACATCTTTACATTTCCCTTACTGTGTTAGTTTCAAGTTTGGATTTGAGCTTTGGACACACATAATATTCAGTCTTTGAAACTCTTTGCCTTGCTGTTGCTGGGTTCCATATCCAACATGAATCAAGTAATCAACTAGACACCTTTTCCCAGATTTTATTTAAGTCCTAGAACATCACTTAAGCAGAAAAATAAATACATAAATAAAAGGAGAGAAAAAAAAAAAAAAAAAAAAAAAAAAAAAAGGCTAAAGAAAAGATAATGGATGCAAAGGAATTGAGGTTAAAATATAGAAGTCCAGATAAAATAGAGAAGAAAAAGATATTGTAATAGAAACATGGCAATGTAAACATACAACAGGGTGAAATTTTCCAGTGGAAGTCATATCCAGAAAATTGGCTGCTGATTAAAAAAAAAAATCAGGAACAGAATTTGATCCCATTTCCGGCATGATACAAGTTTTTGATGTTAGTTGGCAGATAGACAAGAAAATTAGGAAATTCTGACAGAGTGCATTATGTTGTCTTGATCTTTGTCAATTCCTAATTGAGAGAAGACATAATTAAGTCTGATAAGAATCCAACAGCATGGGTTTCAAAGAGTATGAGACAGAATCCTCTTTTTGTAAGCACATTCAAATAATATGAAGGAAAAATACAAGTTGTTATTGGGAAGAAAACTGAACAAATGAGAATCACCTTTCATTATGACAGATTTCCTAAAGAAAAGCAAGTGAAGGATTTGTGCTAGATATTATCTCTTTGTGAAATTCACGAATCTTCCTGCTATTTTCTTATATGCAAATATTTAAAGGAACCTAAGATAGTTTACCCCATGCAGACGTCTTTAAAGATTTTATTGCTGTACAGGAAGCAATGTTAATTCCTGCTGATTTCTCAGACTAGTTTAATTTGTCAGAAGTATTGTGATTATTTTCAGTTTGGCCTATGAAGACCTGGAGTATAACTCCAGAGCTTGTATTTTCACAGGCAAAAAGTAAGTGCCACAGGACTAATAGATTACTTTTTGCATTACTTAAATTACTTTTGAATGAACTTTTAAAAATATTAATTATTTTTTTAAGAGGGAACATTTCTATCTCATATCAAATTGCTGCTCACAAAATATAGTGAGTGCACATCTTGTTACTTCCAAGTAGACTCCAAATTACGTAAGCTGAAATCTAAATTTGGCCACTGCATCCATGAGATGAGCACAGGTTTTGGTAAAAATAAGAATATTGACATGAAGAAATCTTTAAACTCCAGGTACTGCTTTCATAAATGGAGCCTCCAAAATGTGTAAACTGAAATCACCATCAGAGTTGCACAGCACCTGTGATGAAAACAAGTACAATTTCAAATTAAATTGGTTAAAATTGTCCCTCTTCCTATGTAGTCTCTCTATGCTTTTGTAGGATTTCCAAACTTTAGTTGTAAAGCAACTTCTGAATTAAACACTACATTCCTACTTTCTTGTAGTTACTTTTGAAATGGTTTGAATTTTGGCTTTTTCCGCTCTGGCCTCTCTCACATTTTTCCAGTCTAATAGTCTTCTCCTGTTGCATGTTATGTCCTCCATCTGGATTCTTCCAGGCTGCTTTATCCCTTTACAGTGCCATCTTTCTTTTCAGCATCATTCTCTAGCTGCATAGTCTTTCTGATTTCTGCATTGGTCTTGCTTCTCTCTCTTCTAACTCATCAGAAATTCTCTTCTATTTGGACCTTGATATATTGCACAATCCTGCCAATGGTCTTAGTATATACACTTCTTTGGCATAAAACGTTGTCTACTACGGCTGCCTTGAAGTTTTCTATGCCTTTTTTGTTGTTGTTTATTCCACATTAAGCCGAATGGCAAGAGAAGCTATAGAATTTGTTGTATTTTTTTTTTAAGGTAATAGGGGTGGGGATAATAGAGCCAAGGATTATATAGATGTTGAAAATGTTTTAAAGAAAAAGGATATTAAATGTGCAAGTTTAGTTAGAGAGGAATGCAATGAATTAAATCATTTAAGGAAGTTGTTTATAGATTTGTTATAGGAAGGCATTTGGAGATTATGGATACAGAAGGTTTACCGTAGTTAATTAGAGATGCTAAACTTAAATATTAAAAGATAGAATTTCAAAAAATTTTGTTAGAAGTGTTACTACTTGATGGAAAAAGTGATACTTCTCGATGGGGGAAAAAAAAAAAAAAAGGATGTTCTCCCAGGTTATCAAGGCTGTCAACATCATGGCAGCAAGAGGGAAGAAGTTCAAACACTTCAACCTTTTCCTAAGAAAATATTATGAATTCCTCTGGAAAAAAATATTATCATAGAGATCTGCAGAATCACAGATTTGTATCGATAATCATAGAATCATTAGGATTGGAAAAGACCTCCAAGGTCATCTGGTCCAACCATCACTCTACTAAGCACCAGGCCAACCTTTCCTTAAACATCCCCAGGCATGGTGACTCCACCACTTCCCTGGGCAACCCGTTCCAATGCCTGACTATTCCTTCTGAGAGGAAATGTATCCTAATTTCCAAACTGAACCTCCCCTGGTGCAACTTGAGGCCATTCCCTCTAGTCCTATCACTAGTTACTTGTGAGAAGAGGCCGACCCCCCGCTCCCCACACCTCCATTTCAGGTGGTTGTAGAGAGCAATAACGTCTCCCCTAAACCTCCTCTTCTCCAGACGAAACAACCCCAGTTCCCTCAGATGCTCCTTGCAGGACTTGTGTTCCAGGCCCTTCACCAGCTTCTCTGGACACACTTCCATGTCCTTGTACTGAGGGACCCAAAACTGAACAAAGTACTTGAGGTGCGGCCTCACCAGAGCAGAATACAAGGGGAAAATCACCTCCCTGGTCCTGCTGAATACACTGTTCCTGATACAAGCCAGGATGCCATTGGCCTTCTTGGCCACCTGGGCACATCAGGCAAGAATCAATCAGCAGCACCAGAACCTTTTCCTCTGCACAGCTTTCCAGCCACTCTGCTCCAAGCCTGTAGCGTTGCATGGGGTTGTTGTGGCCAAAGTGCATGTTTTAAGTCAGTAAAGTAAAACTGCACACTATTGAAACATAATATTTTCCTCAAAGGAAGGCGGTTTTTTATATATTTCCTTTGTTTTCCCCAGAGATAAGAATGTTACATTATTTTCAAAACGAATTTTCCTTTCTCTGTTTCTCTGTTCACTCTGTTCTTATTATCACAGATGTGTTGGCCAGCCACTAAGAGCAGCAGGATTTGTAGACAAAGCTGACATTTTGTATTTTGGTCTTGGGCAAGTTCATGCAACTAACAAAAGCTCATTAAACTATGAGCCTTCAGGTCATTTAAAAAATCTCTGGCTGACCAATTTGGTATGCACTTGCATTAGCAACTAGCAATGTAAGAAATGACTGTATAATCAACATTTTATCACTATTAATGAGTGAGATGTATCTGTAATCTCATTATAGTCCTTTAAACAGCAAACAAATTAATCTAGTACTTGTTTGACAAATACAAGCTGGTGATAGCAGTAGCTTTCTTCTATACTGAATATGCATTAAAAATGAGTGTATTATATCTTAGTTTCATATTACAAATATTTCCAGTAAAGAAATACAAATCAATGTTATATTTTAGCATCTAACCTGTGGTTTATCTATACCACTGTATCATCTCCTATATATCCAATTAAAACTGTATTTTGATCCAGTAGTCTTTAATATTAGTGGTCAAGTACTAAAGGAAGCAAGCTTAAAGACTCATTCTAGAACTACAGCTTATTTCATTCCATGCATCATATATTTTACCAGAGAACTTCTTAATGTAGCAGAAATCAGATTTAGTGTGTATTTTTACACAAAATCAAATTGTACAGGCGCCATCTCAGACTCCTCCAAAACATTAGGAAGGATAGAATTGCTGTAGGACACTGGTCAGGGAGGGAGTAAAGATGACATGTATTCTAAATTCAAATGCACAACATATTTTGGGCCATTTTCTACTTGTTTGCTGCTGTTGGTTTTTTTATTATTATTATATATATATTTTTTTCAGTGTTTATATACTGACCAGGAAAAAATTCTCTTAACTTTCTATTTAGATCTTTAAAGGTAGACACTTTTTCTTTTACTGTTAATGCAGGCATAAAATTGTCTCATTTTAATCCCTCTACGGCTTAACTTTATTTAGAAGTTCATTGGCCAAAATGAAATGAAAGATTGAAAAAAATTAAAGCTGGTTCTGAGTTTGGTCTTCAAAATAAATGAAGGAATTGCATGTACTCTATGTTTAAAGCAGTGTCCCTAGCTTTTTTGGTGTAAAAAGCTAGTCACCTCTGTCTTTTACTCTTTTGTTGAAGAGCCACAACTTATACCTTGCTTCATTATTATGAATGTCGTTGCTCAAATTATTGTTAGTCAAACAGCGTTTAGATCACAGAATCACAGAAGGGTTGCAGTTGGAAGGGACCTCCAGAGATCATCTGGTCCAACCCCCCTGCTCAAGAAGAGTCAACTAGAACATGTTACACAGGATGGTATTCAGGCTGGTTTTGAGTATCTCCAGAGGAGACTCCACAGCCTCTCTGGGCAGCTGATTCCAGTGCTCTGTCACCCAAACCATAAAAAAGTTTTTCCTCATATGGTGATGAAATATGGTGGTTCAATTTATACCCATTACCCCTTGTCCTATCAATCACTGGCCACCACTGAGAAGAGTTTGGCTCCATCCTCTTTACATTGTCCCCTCAGGTATTTGTAGATGTTGATAAGATCCCCTCTCAATCTCTAGAATCACAGTACCGCACCTTCAAGTGTAGGTGACTTTTAAGCTGTGGATGTTTCAGGACAAGACAGAAGTACAAAGCTCTGCCATCTGAAAATTAAAAAAGAAAAAAAAAGTTTAAAAATGAACAAAAAAAAATAAAGGGGCTCGGGAACACATTCACAATTTCCAGTCCTAGCCCAAGAGAATCACAGAATCAGAGAATTGTAGGGGCTGGAAGGGACCTCAAGAGATCGTTGGGTCCAATCCCCCTGCCAAAGCAGGTTCCCAGTGCAGCTTGTCCAGGTAGGCATCCAGACAGGCCTTGAATATCTCCACAAGGAGACTCCATAATCTCCCTGGGCAGCCTGTTTCAGTGTTCCGTCACCCTCACTGTGAAGAATTTCTTTCACATATTGGTGCAGAAATTCCCGTGATCCATTTTTTGCCTGTTGCCCCTTGTCCTGTCCCCACAAACCACTGAAAAGAGTTTGGGCAAATTCCTCTGTCTCCCACACTTAAGGTATTTGTAAACATTAGTAAGATCCCCTCTCATTCTTTTCTCAAGGCTGAACAGACCCAGTTCTTTCAGCCTTTCCTCATAGGGAATATGCTCCAGGCTCTGTATCATCTTTGTGGCCCTCCGCTGGACTCTTTCCAGAAAATCCCTGTCTCTTTCTTGTACTGGGAAGCCCAGAAATGGACACAGTACTCCAGGTGAGGCCTGACCAGGGCAGAGTAGAGGGGGAGGATCGCCTCCCTTGACCTGCTGGCCCCACTCCTTTTAATGCATGCAAGGATCCCATTGGCCTTCATGGCCACTGGGGCACACTGCTGGCTCCTGGTCAACCTGTCGTCCACCACGTCGTCTACCATGAACCCCAGGTCCTTCTCAGAGCTCCTCTCCAGCAGGTCATCCCCCCAGCCTGTACTGATACATGTGGTTGTTCCTTCCCAGGTGCAGGACTCTACACTTGCTCATGCTAAAATTCATTGGGTTTCTTCCTGCCCATCTCTCCAGCCTGTCCAGGTCTTGCTGAATGGCAGCACAGCCTTCTGCCATGTTGGTCACTCCTCCCACCTTTGTATCATCAGTGTACTTGCTGAGAGTGGACACTACTCCCTCATCAAGGTCATTGATGAAGATATTGAACAAGACTGGACCCAGCACTGACCCCTGGGGAACACTGCTAGTCACAGGTCTCCAGCCGGACTCTGTGCTGCCGATCACCACCTTCCTTGACCAGTCAGCCAGTTCTCAACCTACCTTACTGTCCACTCCTCTATCCCACACTTTCTCAGCTTTGCTAGCAGAATGTTGTGGGAGACAATATCAAAAGCCTTGTTAAAGTCAA
This sequence comes from Oxyura jamaicensis, assembly GCF_011077185.1. Lineage (NCBI taxonomy): Eukaryota > Metazoa > Chordata > Aves > Anseriformes > Anatidae > Oxyura > Oxyura jamaicensis. Next base: position 2,625,745 of record NC_048902.1, on the reverse strand, counting down.
GGTAGATGACACCCACCGCTCTCCCTGCATCTACCCAGCTGGTGATGCCATCATAGAAGGCAATGAGGTTGGTTGAGCATGATTTCCCCTTGGTGAATCCATGCTGACTTCTCCTCATAACCTTCTTCTCTTCCAATTGTTTGGAGATGGCATCCAGAACAAGCTGTTCCAACACCTTTCCAGGGACAGAGGTGAGACTAACTGGCCTGTAGTTTCACAGATCCTCCTTCTTGCCATTCTTGGGGGAAGGGGATAAAACCAGGCACGCTGGTGATGAGCTAAGGGATGGTGTGCTAGAATCAGAGGGACTGTGTGCCAGTGAGGTCCTTTGGGCAGCTCCACAAGATGCTGCTTGTAGGGAGGCATATTTGAAGTGCCTCTACACAAACGCACGCAGTATGAGAAATAAAATGGATGAGCTAGGAGTCTTCGCCCATTCTCACAGCTATGACATCACTGGCATAAGTGAAGCCTGGTGGGATGAGTCCTGTGGCTGGTGTGTTGCAGTAGATGGTTACAGGCTCTTCAGGAGGGACAGGCAGGGTAGGCAAGGTGGCGGGGTGGCGATGTATGTGAAGCAGGGGCTGGAATGAGTGGAACTTCAGGTCAGTGATGGCAAAGTTGAGAACCTCTGGGTCGGGATTAAGGGACAAACAAATAAAGGGTATGTCATTGTGGGAGTCTATTACAGACCACCTGGCCAGGACAACAACACTGATGAATTATTATTTGCGGAACTAAGAGATGCCTCAAGATCAACTCCCCTTGTCTTTATGGGGGATTTCAACTTGCCAGCCGTCAACTGAGTTCACCACACGGCCGACACGAGCAAGTCCAGGAGGTTCATAAAGCACCTAGATGATAACTTCTTGGTGCAGGTGCTAAGGGAGCCAACTAGGAAAGGTGCCCTCCTAGACCTGTTGCTGGAGAACAGAGAGGGTCTTGTGGGGAATGTGGCAACTGGCGGCCATCTCAGTGACCACGAAGTGGTTGAGTTTAGAAATTATGGTGACAAAAGGAAAACTGCCACCAAAACTTCAGCCCTGGATATGGGGAAAGCAGACTTCAGGCTGCTCAAGGAACTAGTCAGCAAGGTCCCCTGGGAAACTGCTTTTGACGGCATTGGCGTCCATCACTGCTGGTCAGTCTTTAAGCACTGCCTCCTAAAAGCACAAGATCAGGCAATTCCAAAATATCGGAAGTCAGGCAGGTGGGGCAGGAGGCCAGCATGGCTGACCAGGGATCTTCTACTGGAGCTCAGGCAAAAAAAGAAAGTGTATGGCTGCTGGAAGGAGGGTCAGGTGACGAAGAAGGAATACAGGGATGCTGTTCATGCTTGTAGGGAGAAAATTCATGTGGCCAAAGCCCAACTAGACTTGAAGCTGGCCATGTCTGTGGGAGAGAATAAAAAGTTTTTTTTTTTTTTTTTTTAGATATGTGAACAGAAAAAGGAGAACCAAAGAAAACATAGGTCCGCTACTTGATGGGGAAGGTCTCCTCACAGACAATGATACAGGCAAAGCAGAGATGTTTAATGCCTGCTTCACGTCTGTCTTCAACACTGATGATGGGCTTCAGGACCAAGGGTGCCCTGAGGTGGAGGGCCTTGACGGTGGGAATGAGAAACTTCCAACCGGCCCTCAATGTGTGCGGGATTTGCTGCTCCACCTGGATCCATACAAGTCCATGGGTCCGGATGGGATTCATCCCAGCGTGCTTAAAGAGCTGGCTGATGTAATCGCGGGACCTCTCTCAATTATTTTTCAATGATCTTGGGAATCTGGGGAGGTCCCCGTAGACTGGAAGCTGGCAAATGTTGTGCCAATTTTCAAGAAGGGCAAGAAAGAAGACCCTAGCAATTACAGGCCTGTCAGTCCCACATCAGTGTCTGGTAAGATTATGGAGAAGATTCTTGAAGTTATTGAAGCACACCTGGGGGACAATGCAGTCATTGGTCCCAGCCAACATGGGTTCATGAAGGGTAGGTCCTGCCTAACAAATTTGATTTCCTTTTATGATAAGATCACCCAGCTAGTCAATCAAGGGAAACCAGCTGATGTGATCCTTTTAGACTTCAGCAACAATTTTGACGCGGTTTCCCATAGGATCCTACTGGACAAAATGTCCAGTATACAACTTAACAAAAACATCATACGATGGGTGAGCAATTGGCTGACAGGCAGGGCTCAAAGGGTTGTGGTAAATGGGGCCACATCAGGCTGGCGGATGGTCACTACTGGGGTCCCTCAAGGCTCCATTTCAGGGCCAGTGCTCTTCAATGGTTTTATAAATGACCTGGATGTAGGACTAGAAGGTGTTTGGAGCAAATTTGCCAACGAGACCAAACTTGGAGGAGTTGTAGACTCGGCTGAGGGTGGAAAGGCCTTGCAGAGAAATCTGGACAGATTGGAGAGCTGGGCGATCACCAACCACATGAAGTTTAACAAGAGCAAGTGCTGGGTCCTGCACCTGGGATGGGGCAACCCTGGCCATTCGTACAGGCTGGGTGACGAGACGCTGGAGAGCAGCCCCGCAGAGAGGGATCTGGGGGTTGTGATTGACAGCAAGTTGAATATGAGCCAGCAGTGTGCCCTGGCAGCCAGGAGGGCCAACTGTACTCTGGGGTGCATCAAGCACGACATTGCTAGTCGGTTGAGGGAAGTGATTGTCCCACTCTACTCTGCGCTGGTGCGGTCTCACTTCGAGCACTGCGTGCAGTTCTGGGCACCACAGTACAAAAAGGATGTGAAACTGTTGGAGAGTGTCCAGAGGAGGGCAATGAAGATGGTGAAGGGCCTAGAGGGGAAGACTTATGAGGAGTGGCTGAGGTCACTGGGCCTGTTCAGCCTGGAGAAGAGGAGGCTGAGGGGAGACCTCATTGCAGTCTACAACTTCCTCGCGAGGGGTAGTGGAGAGGCAGGTGACCTATTTTCCGTAATCACCAGTAATAGGACCCATGGGAACGGTGTTAAACTGAGGCAGGGGAAGTTTAGGCCAGACATCAGGAAGAGGTTCTTCACCGAGAGGGTGGCTGCACACTGGAACAGGCTCCCCAGTGAAGTAGTCACTTCACCAAGCCTGTCTGAATTTAAGAAGCAATTGGACTGTGCACTGAGTCACATGGTCTAAACTTTTGGGTAGACCTCTGTGGTGCTAGGAGTTGGACTTGATGATACTTATGGGTCCCTTCCAACTCGGGATGTTCTATGATTCTATGATTCTTGAAGACCAGAGTGACATTGACTATCCTTTAGTCTTCAGGCACCTCTCCTGTTCTCCAAGACTTTTCAAAGATAATAGAGAGTGGTTTGCTGATCACATCCAGCAGCTCCCTCAGTACATGTGGATGCATCCCATCAGGGCCCCATGGATTTGTGTGCATTGATCCCACTCAGATGCTTCCGAACCACTCCCTCCTCAACCAGAAGGGAAGCTCTCCATTTCCCAGACTCTTTCTCCTCCCTCCAGGGTCCAGGAGTGGGAGACTCTGAAGCAAAGATCAAAGCAAAGAGGGCATTCAGCATCTCCGCCTTCTCAGCGTCCCCCATTACCAGGACACCCCCCTCGTTCAGCAGGGGACCCACATTATCCCTAGTCTTCCTTTTACTTAAAACAACAACAACAAAACACTTCTTATTATCCTTCATCTCCTTTGCAAGCTTCATCTCCAGATGGGCTTTAGCCTTCCTTGTCACGTCCCTGCAGGCCCTGACAATACTCCCATACTCCCAAGAGGAGAGGCCCTTTGTGAACAAAATATGGAAAATAAGTGTGTAGGTTACAAAGTAATGTTTTGATTTCTTGTTCCAGAATTTATTTTCACCAAGCTATATCTACATAACGTAAGTCTTAATGTTAACCAGAAATGTAAAAAGAACAAAACATGTTTTGTTCTGCCTTTTTTTTTTTTTTGTAGTTGTCTGTTTTGTTTGTTTGTTTGTTTTTTGAACCATAGGTTAGGTTTTGAAGTTTGTGCTATCCACTATCTTAACTTAGCAATATCTAGAATTTAAGTGCTCAGATTCTCAGTTGTTAATTGTCTGCACTGTCAAGCACACAGGCCCTGTTTGCACTATTTTCCCACTAACCCAGCTGCTATACAAAGGTTATGAATAAAACAACAGAAAAAGGAATCTCAGAATGCCTTAGTTCTAAGTGCAACCGTTCATCTAGACTTAGCTCTGCTAATAATACGTGTGAAGTTGGTAATTTTCTATTATGTGTCCATTATGAGAAGCAGAATGCTGGGGGTAAAAAAGTACTTCTCGGTATTCATTATGAGTACTTAAGATTAGGCCTGTGATAATAACAACAGAGTTGAACAACGTAGTAACAAGGTATTTTTAATAACACTCCGTCTAGCTTTTTTCTGGGCTGTTTTGATGCTTTATAATCACCAGCTCCACGTTACTATTTTTATTCTCCCTTTAAAATCGCAGTTTTCTCTGCTGTTAGATGTTCACATACCCGGGGCAGGGCCCAGGACTGCGGCAGGGCCGGTGGCGCCGGCGGAGCCAGTCGCAGGGCCTGTGGCGGCGGCAGGGCGCAGGGCAGGGCCCGCCGCAGGGCCCTGCGGTGTTGCCAGGGCCCCATCACGGCGGCAGTGCCCGTCGCTGGGGCCTATCGCGGCGGCAGGGCGGGGGGCGGTGGTTGGCTGTGGCGCGATAAGTATAGGCCAAGCCACAGAACGTTCCCCCGAGCTGTTTCACTTTGGAATTGCCAGGGTGGTGATGCACAGTCTTCAAGCGTTTTAGAAGCTTAGTATTCTGCACTTGTTCAGGGTGAAATCCAAAGGACAGGTGGTGCCCACTGTTCTGTGTGCCTGCCCATATCCTCTCATACTCTTTGCCACTCCTAACTTTGCTGCCTCAGCACAGATCTCTGGGTGGGATGCTTAAGTAATTGTTTAACCTTAAACAAAACCTGAAATGCATTCAGGAGACATAACAATAGTAACATGCTGGCTTGAATATCCCAGGGATATTCAAAGTTTTGAAGAGACCCCTAGCCTAGAGGCTTCTCTAGGAGGAAGGTGAAGGAGAAAGGAAGAGTGAGGAAGTGGAGGAGTGTCCCCCTTTGTTCCGTTGTGCCCTTTTCCCCCCCATAGATAGGCTCCGTGAGGAGAAAATGTAAAGACTGTAATTATTTATAGTTTCTGATAGCAATGACAGCAATGCTGAGTAGAAATACCAGAATTGTCTCACGACTGGTATTTTTATTATATCTTAAACTAGTGTTATACAGTACAGCAAAACAATAACCTTAAACCAGCCCTCAGAAATGATAAACAGCATGATAGGGAACACATACAGTAATATGCTATACAACACAATTCTGAGAATCAACACAACAACCCTGAGAGAAAAATAATAATAATAATAATAAAAAAAAATCAACATTATGCCATTATTTCAGTGACATCTAATGATAAGACGGGCAATGGATACAAGCTGGAACATAGAAGGTTCAACTTAAATAAGAGAAGAAACTTTTTCACGGTGAGGGTGGCAGAATGCTGGAACAGGCTGCCCAGAGGGCTTGTGGAGTCTCCTCTGGAGACATTAAAACCGACCTGGATGCGTTCCTGTGTGACGTGATCAAGGTGTTCCTGCGCCAGCAGGGGGATTGGACTAGATGATCTTTCAAGGTCCCTTCCAATCCCTAACATTCCGTGCTTCAACTCTTTGGGCCCCACACTGAGCACCAAAAGGAGTTGTGCTTTAACCCAGCAGGCAACGAAGCGTCACAGCCATGTGGAGGGGGGAGAGAACTGGGGGAAAAGAAATGGTAAAAGCTCATGGGTTGAGATAAAGGCAGTTTAACAGGACAAGAAAGGAAGGGAAATAATTATATTAATAATAAGTAAAGATTGTATGAAGCAAGTGATGCATAATGCAATTGCTCACAACCTGCTGAATGATGACCAACTGATCCCTGAGCAGCGGTCCCATTCCTCCCCTTCTCTCCCTTCCCTGGCTAGCCACTCCATATTTATTTTTCAGCATGATGCCATGTGGTATGTCTACCTTGACTTCAGCAGGGCTTTTGACACTGTCTACTGTTTCTCATAACATCCTCATAGGCTCAGGAAGTGCGGCCTAGATGAGTGGGCAGTGAGGTGGATTGATCCAGGTGGCTGGGTGGCAGAGCTTGGAGGGTTGAGCTTAGTGGTGCAGTCTAGTTGGAGGCCTGTGTCCCCCAGGGGTCAGTACTGGGTCCAGTGTTCAAATTATTTATCAACAACCTGGACAATGGAACAGAGCATCTCAGCATGTTTGCTGACACAAAGCTCGGAGGACTAGCTGATACCCCGGAGGGCTGTGCTGGTATTCAGAGGGGCCTTGACAAGCTGGAGGGATGGGCTGAGAGGAACCTCATGAAGTACTAAAAGGAAGTGCAGGGACCTGCACCTAAGGAAGAATAACCCCAAGCACTAGAATAAGTGCACCTAAGGAAGAATAACCCCAAACACAGCTGGGGGCTGACCTGCTGGAGAGCAGCTCTGCAGAGAGAGACATGGGAGTCCTGGTGGACAGCAGGCTGATCATGAGTCAGCAATGTGCCCTTGTGGCCAAGAAGGCTGATGGTATCCTAGAGTGCATTTGGAAGTGTTGCCAGCAGGTCAAGGGATGTGATCCTCCCCCTCTACTCAGCCCAGGTGAGGCCACACCTGCAGTATTGTGGGCAGTTCTGGGCTCCCCAGTACAAGAGGGACATATAACCACTGGAGCGAGTCCAGAGGAGGGCTACTAAGATGACTAGAGGACTGGAGCACCTGTCATAAGAGGACAGATTGCAAGAACTGGGCCTGTTTAGCCTGGAAAAGAGAAGAATGAGGGGAGACCTCATCAATGTGTATGAATATCTGATGGGAAGCTGTTGAGAGGATGTAGCCAGTCTCTTTTCAGTTGTGTGCAGCGAGAGTACAAGAGGCAACAGTCACAAACTAAAGCACAGGAGGTTCTGGCTGAATATGAGAGGGCATTTCTTTACTGCAAGGGTGACAGAGCACTGGAACAGGTTTCCCAGAGAGGCTCTTTCTCTGGAGATATTCAAAACACATGTGGATGCCATCCTGCGCAGTGTGCTTTACGTGATCCTGCTCAGCAGGGGGTTGGACTAGATGATCTTCAGAGGTTCCTTCCAACCTCAGCCATTTTGTGATTCTGTAATGTCTCTTTGATCAGTTTGGGTCAGCTGTTCAGCTTGTGTCCCCCCAGCCTCCTCACTGGCAAGGCTGTATGAGAAGCTGAAAAGTCCTTGACTTTGTGTAAGAACTCTGCAACAACTAAAGCACCTGTGTGTTATCAACATTATTCTCATCTTAAATCCAAAACACAGCACCATACCAGCTACTAGGAGGAAAACTAACTCTATCCCAGCTGAAACCACACATTTATTAATTTCTATGATGTATAAAGCAAGTGAATACAACATTTTTGAATCATTTTGAATATACACAAATTGTTCCTGAACATAGTCTATACCTGTTTGAAAAGTTTCTGTCCTTGAATTTCAGAATATCTGAAACCCCTAACTTAAACAAGTTACTATAGAAATTCAACTCAGATATTGAACTAAACAGCGTACAGCAACTATCTGGTAATAAGACAAGTTAAATGCTTTAGTATTATTGATTGTTTAAGATAAATAAATAAAAAGTAATCCTTGCAGGGAAAAAAAAAAAAAAAAAAAAAAAAAAAAAACACGAATTTGCTTAAAACTGATAATATTTTTAAAAAAATTGGAAATTTCAAAAAAATTTTTTTTTTAAAAAAAAAAAAAAAAAAAAAAAACGTGCACTGAAAAGTAGAAGTACTTAGTACTTTATACAAGGCTTTATTGTAAGTGTTGAAGATGAGTCTAGCTTAAGTTCACTTAGCAGAGCGACACAATTGAGCAATGTTTGCAATGTTTGTCTCTAATAATAAAAGAGTAAAACATCTGCATCAGCCAAAAAAAATACAAAATGACACAAAAGACACAATTCTTGCCTATTAAACTTAACAAGAAAATATTGAACTGTATGTTGATGTGTATATCCATCACTATGAATATTTATCAACAGAACTGTTAAATTTCAGGATGTGGAAGTGCACGTAGAGATGAGCACAATCTCCATACATTTTTATAAGTATACATGGACATATATACAAAAGATTTGTATGCATCCATTTGCATGTTATGTCTCTTATGTAATCCAGAATCTAGCTTTTCTTTTTAATGTCACTTAAATCACTCATCTCAATAGTTCTTTGAACTTTCAAATGTAGAATAGGGTAACTGTAGTTTGTAAATAAAATATAGTGATCTATAGCAGCCTTTTCTTACATGATTTTCTTAGCCTACTATATAAGACATAGACAGAATTCCATATAAAATTGTTGTAAGATGTTAGCCAAGAACATTGCTGTCAGAATTTTTTTGTATGTGGTTTTATTTTCTTAAATTAAAAAAAAAAAAAAAGTTACTTCCCAGCAGCACTTTCAAGAATGCAAATTCATCGTATTTTCCTCTACTTCTTAAGCAGATTAAAATAAATAAATAAATTACTTCCATACTTTTGAATTATGGAGGAGAGCAGTAGTATGACTATTGCAGACCTGAAAAAGGGGAAAATTATCACAGTTCATCACTGCATTTCTCCCAGTGATTTTTACCAGATGCTGGTAAAAGCATTAAAAATTGGGAAAGTGCAACTTCAGCGTGGTTTTGTGTTCAGTATTACAGGTTCAAATTCAAAGGCACATGAAGGACCTGTCATCCATAAAAGTTGATAATCTTTTTTTTTATTATTATTATTATTTATTTTTTTTTTCAGAACCCCTTTAACACTTTTGTATTTTAGAATAATCCTGGATATATTTTATTTTATTTATTTGGAGTATACCGTATAACCCCAAATAGCTTATTTTCTCACAGAAATCTTTATTTAGCTCTGTGTTCATATGATGATAATATCACTGTTGTTTCAAAGCAGATAAACATTAATAATAGAAATGGTATTTCCTATTTGGATGGTGTGTAAAACTAATCAGCAAAAGATTTCCAAATTCTGAAATTTCAGAAATATATTTTCAAAATTTCTCCTCTTATTCCTGGTCCACATCTAGTGTTTCAGCAGATGCTTTATTTTGAGTCACAATGTTAGATCCTCTAAGAATCCTATTTTGCTTCAGTAATCTATTTTAGATTCACTTTTTTTAGATTCACAAATTTTTGCACTGTACTGTACTAAAAAAAAAAAAAAAAAAAAAAAAAAAAAGGAAAAAGGCAATTCAAATTTGTTGTGGTTTAACCCGGCTGGCAGCTAAACACCACACAGCCGTTCG